>NW_006922658.1:163318-171712 GCF_000298275.1 Orycteropus afer afer
CACCTTTGAAAACGTTACATAAGCATTCTCTGACTGAGTTCACAAAATGTTGCTGCCACTCTCAAACATGAAGTTAGGAGAGATTTACACCTTAACACCTTTTCACTTGGTATACAAAACGTGAATGTTGCAATATATTTGTATTAGTTGCAGCAAAGTGGGATTCTCTTCTTTTCACATAAATTGTTCTTTTTAACCATTCACTGCTGAAAGAGTGGCTTACGAATACTTGTTTTAATAGAGTTTTTGAACAGCAACGTGCTTTATATGGTTGGAAATGATAGGAGTACGTTCTGGGATTGAGTTAACATAGTATGGTTCCTCCCATTCAAGAACTATCAAAAGAGTAGAACATTGCAAACTCTTGAAATAATCCTTGATTTAGACGGGACAAACTTCTTTATACTTTGGATTCAGTAGCAAAAAGAGTGTGATTCACTTCACCTAGATTAAATGTGTATTTTCCATTTGTACTTCTTAGGGTGAATTGAAGGCATCCTAATTTTTCTGTTTTCAACAGAAACTTAATATGCACATTTGAGAAGGTTATATATGCTTTCTCTGAGTAAGTTCGCCAAGTGTTGTTGCTGCCACTTGGATACAGGAATTTGCAAGAGATTGACACCTTACAATGTGTTACTGCCATAAGTACTTTCAAAAGAGCAGAACGTTGCAATTTCTTGACAAACTCCTTCATTTGGACAGGACAAATTTCTTTATACTATGGTATCAGAAGAAAGGAAAGTGTGATTCATTTCTCATACATTAAACATACACTTTCCAGTTTCACTTGCTCAGGTGAACTGAAAGCATCGTTCTTTCAAGGTTTTAGACAGAAACTTGATATACACGTTTGATAAAGTTACATATACATTCTCTGTTTGAGTTACACAGTGTTGTTGGCACCATTCTGTTCGACAAAGTCATAAGAGATCTAGACCTTACAGCGTTTTCACTTGGTTTACAAAACGTGAATCTTGCACATATATTTGTGTTAGTTGAATGCAATGTGCCATTCACTTCCTTTGATCTAAACATGTGACTCACTTCACATACTTTCAACATGCATTTTCCGCTTACACTTGTTAAGGTGAATGTAAGGCATCATAAGTTTTCTAAGTGTTCAACAGAAATTTAATATGCACGTTTGAGAAGGTTCCATTGACTTTCCCTGATGGAGTTTACCAAGTGTTGTTGCTGTCACTCTGATGCAGGAAGTTAGAAGTGATTTACGCATTACATTGGGTTACTGGCATTCAAGTACTTTCAAGAGAGTGGAACCTGGCGATTTCTTGATCAAACCCTAGATTTTGACGGGACAAATTTTTTATGCATTGGTATCAGTAGAAAGGAGAGTGTGATTCAGTTCACATCAATTAAACGTATATTTTGCAGTTGCACTTGCTAAGGTGAACTGAAAACATTGGTTTTCTTCAAAGTTTCCCACAGAAAATTAATAGACACATTTGACAAAGTTACATATACATCCTCTGATTGAGTGAACAAAGTGTTGTTGCTGTCCCTCTGTTACACGAAGTAATCAGAGATTGAAACCTTATAGCGTTTTCACTTGGTTTGCAAAACGTGAATCTTGCACATATATTTGTTGTAGTTGAATGCAATGTTCCATTCACTTGAGTTGAGCTAAAATGTTCTTTGTAAGCATTCACTGCTACAGTTTAGTTTTAGCGATACTTGTTTTAGTATAGTTTTTGAACAGTAACACGATTTACAAGGTTGGGAATGGTAGGCATCGGTTCTTTGACTGAGTTAACCAAATGTGGTGACTCTCAAATAGGTATTTCAAAACAGTACAACTTTACAATTTCTGGAAATAATCTTTGATTTAGACATGGAAAACTTATTTATTCTTTAGTTTCAGTAGGAAACAAAGTGTGACTCACTTCACGTAGTTTCAACATGCATTTTTCATTTGCACTTGCTAAGGTTAATGAAAGATATCACATTTTATCCAAGTTTTCCACAGAAACTTAATATACACGTTTGAGAAGGTTAAATATACTTTCTCGGATTGAGTTCACCAAGGGTTGTTGCGGCCACTTGGATACAGGAAGTTATAAGGGATTTACCCCCTTACACTGTGTTACTGCCATTCAAGTACATACAAAACAGTGGAACTTTGCAATTTCTTGAAAAATTCATGTTTTTTCAATGTTTTCAAATGAAATTTAATATACACTTTTGACAAAGTTATGTATACATTCTCTGATTGAGTTAACACAGTGATGTTGGCGCCATTGTGTTATACCAAGTAATAAGGGAGTGAAACCTTCCAGCGTTTTCATTTGGGTAACACAAAAACAAATATTTGTGTTCTTTGAATGCAATGAGCCATTCGCTTCCTTTGAGCTAAATGGTTGCTTTTAACCATTCGCAGTTACAGTGTACTTGTAGGAATACTTGTTTCATTATAGTTTCGAAGAGTAATGTAATTTATATGGTTGGAAATGATAGGCATAGGTTTTGTGATTGAGTCAACAAAGTGTGGTCAGTCCCATACAGGTACTTTCAAAAGACTAGAACTTTGTGTTTTCTTGAAATAATCCTTGATTTAGGTGTGACAAACTTATTTTTACTTTGGTTTCAGTAGCAAACAAAGTGTGACTCATTTCACATAGTTTGAATGTGCATTTTCCAGTTGTTTTTGTTCAGGTGAATTGAGGGCATCATATTCTTTCAAAATTCTCACCAGAAACAATATACACCTTTGACAATGTTAATAAGCATTCTCTGACTGAGTTCACAAAATGTTGCTGCCACTCTCAAACATAAAGTTAGGAGAGATTTACACCTTAAAACCTTTTCACTTGGTATACAAAACGTGAATGTTGCAATATATTTGTATTAGTTGCAGGCAAAGTGAGATTCTCTTCATTTCACATAAATTGTTCTTTTTAACCATTCACTGCTGAAAGACTGGCTTACGAATACTTGTTTTAATAGAGTTTTTGAACAGCAACGTGCTTTATATGTGGGAATACATAGGAGTACATTCTGGGATTGAGTTAACACAGTATGTTTCCTCCCTTTCAAGTACTATCAAAAGAATAGAACATTGCAAACTCTTGAAATAATCCTTGATTTAGACGGGACAAACTTCTTTATACTTTGGATTCAGTAGCAAAACGAGTGTGATTCACTTCACCTAGATGAAACGTGCATTTTACTTTTGTACTTGTTAGGGTGAATTGAAGGCATCCTAATTTTTCTCAGTTTTCAAACGAAACTTAATATGCACGTTTGAGAAGGTTACTTATACTTTCTCTGAGTAAGTTCACCAAGTGTTGTTGCTGCCACTCGGATACAGGAAGTTGCAAGAGATTGACACTTTACAGTGTGTTACTGCCATAAGTACTTTCAGAAGAGTGGAACTTTGCAATATCTTGACAAATTCCTTGATTTGGACAGGACAAACTTCTTTATACTACGGTATCGAAAGAAAGCAAAGTGTGATTCAGTTCACATACATTAAACATACACTTTCCATTTGCACTTGCTAAGATGAACTGAAAGCATCGTTCTTTCAAAGTTTTAGACAGAATCTTGATATACACGTTTGACAAAGTTACATATACTTTCTCTGATTGAGTTAACACAGTGTTGTTGCTGCCATTCTGTTCCACGAAGTCCTAAGAGATCTAGACCTTACCGCATTTTCACTTGGTTTACAAAACGTGAATCTTCCACATATATTTAGGTTAGTTGAATGCAATGTGCCATTCAATTCCTTTGAGCTAAATGTGTGACTCACTTCACATATTTTCAACATGTATTTTCCGTTTGCCCTTGTTAAGGTGAATGCAAGGCATCATATGTTTTCTAAATTTTCAACAGAAACTTAATATACACTTTTGAGAAGGTTCCATTGACTTTCCCTGATGGAGTTCACCAAGTGTTGCTGCTGTCACTCTGATACAGGAAGTTAGAAGAGATTTACACATTACATTGAGTTACTGCCATTCAAGTATTTTCAAGAGAGTGCGACCTTGTGATTTCTTAATAAAACCATTCATTTTGACGGGACAAACTTTTTCATGCTTTGGTATCATTAGAAATGAGAGTGTGATTCAGTTCACATAAATTAAACATATATTTTGCAGTTGCATTTGCTAAGGTGAACTGAAAGCATCAGGTATATTCAAAGTTTTCCACAGAAAGTTAAAACACACATTTGACAAAGTTACATAAACCTCCTCTGATTGAGTAAAAAAAGTGTTGTTGCTGACACTGGGTTACACGAAGTAATCAGAGATTGAAACCTTACAGCGTTTTCACTTGGTCTGCAAAACGTGAATCTTGCACATATATTTGTGGTAGTTGAATGCAATGTGCCATTCACTTCCTTTGAGCTAAATTATTCTTTGTAAGCATTCACTGCTGCAGTTTAGTTTTAGCAATACTTGTTTAATTATAGTTTTTGAACAGTAACACGATTTACATTTTTGGGAATAATAGGCATAGGTTCTTTGACTGAGTTAACCAAATATAATGACTCTCAAATAGGTATTTCAAAACATTACAACTTTGCGATTTCTGGAAATAATCCTTGATTTAGACATGAAAAACTTATTTATTTTTAGTTTCAGTAGGAAAGAATGTGTGACTCAATTCACGTAATTTCAACATGCACTGTCCTTTTGCACTTGCTAAGTTGAATGCAAGATATCACATTTTATCTAAGTTGTCAACAGAAACTTTATATACACGTTTCAGAAGGTTAAATATACTTTCTCTGATTGAGTTCACTGAGGGCTGTTGTGGCCACTTGGATACAGGAAGTTATAAGGGATTTACCCCCTTATGGTGTGTTACTGCCATTCAAGTGCATACAAAACTGTGGAACTTTACAATTTCTTGAAAACTTCATGTTTTTTCAATGTTTTCAAACGAAATTTAATATACACGTTTGACAAAGATATGTATACATTCTCTGATTGAGTTAACACACTGTTGTTGGTGCCATTTTGTTACACCAAGTAATAAGGGAGTGAAACCTTACAGCGTTTTCATTTGGGTAACAAACATGAATATTGCACAAATATTTTTGTTCGTTGAACGCAATGTGCCATTCACTTCCTTTGAGCTAAATGGTTCCTTTTAACCATTCACAGTTACAGTGTACTTGTAGGAAAACTTTTTTTATTATATTTTTTGAACAGTAATGTAATTGACATGGTTGGAATGATAGGCTTAGGTTCTGTGATTGAGTCAACAAAGTGTGGTTACTCCCATACAGGTACTTTCTAAACACTAGAACTTTGTGATTTCTTGAAATAATCCTTGATTTAGGCGTGACAAACTTATTTTTCCTTTGATTTCAGTAGCAAACAAAGTGTGACTCACTTCACGTAGTTTGAACGTGCATTTTCCAGTTGTTTTTGTTCAGGTGAATTGAGGGCATCATATTCTTTCAAAATTCTCACCAGAAACAATATACACCTTTGACAATGTTACATAAGCATTCTCTGACTGAGTTCACAAAATGTTGCTGCCACTCTCAAACATAAAGTTAGGAGAGATTTACACCTTAAAGCCTTTTCACTTGGTATACAAAACGGGAACGTTGCAATATATTTGTATTAGTTGCAAGCAAATTGGGATTCTCTTCATTTCACATAAATTATTCTTTTTAACCATTAACTGCTGAAAGAGTGGTTTACAAATACTTGTTTTAATAGAGTTTTTGAACAGCAACGGGCTTTATATGGTTGGGAATGATAGGAATACATTCTGGGTTTGAGTTAACACAGTATAGTTCCTCCCATTCAAGTACTATCAAAAGAGTAGAACATTGCAAACTCTTGAAATAATCCTTGATTTAGATGGGACAAACTTCTTTATACTTTGGATTCAGTAGCAAAATGAGTGTGATTCACTTCACCTAGATGAAACGTGCATTTTCCGTTTGTACTTGTTAGGGTGAATTGAAGGCATCCTAATTTTTCTCAGTTTTCAACCGAAACTTAATATGCACGTTTGAAAAGGTTACATATACTTTCTCTGAGTAAGTACACCAAGTGTTGTTGCTGCCACTCGGATACAGGAAGTTGCAAGAGATTGACACCTTACAATGTGTTACTGCCATAAGTACATTCAAAAGAGCGGAACTTTGCAAATTCTTGACAAATTCCTTGATTTGGACAGGACAAACTTCTTCATACTATGGTATTAGAAGAAAGCAAAGTGTGATTCAGTTCGCATACATTTAACATACAATTTCCAGTTTCACTTGCTCAGGTGAACTGAAAGTATCATTCTTTCAAAGTTTTAGACAGAAACTTGATATACACGTTTGACAAAGTTACTTATACATTCTCGGATTGAGTTAAGACAGTGTTGTTGCTGCCATTCTGTTACACGAAGTAATCAGAGATTGAAACCTTACAACATTTTCACTTGGTTTACAAAACGTGAATCTTGCACACATATTTGGGTTAGTTCAATGCAATGTACCATTCACTTCCTTTGAGCTAAATATATGAGTCACTTCACATAGTTTCAACATGCATTTTCCGTTTGCACTTGTTAAGGTGAATGCAAGGCATCATATGTTTTCTAAATTTTCAACAGAATCTTAATATACACGTTTGAGAAGTTTCCATTGACTTTCCCTGATGGAGTTCACCATGCGTTGTTGCTGTCACTCTGATACATAATGTTATAAGTGATTTACATCTTTCAGTGAGTTCCTGCCATTCAAGTATTAGCAAAACAGTGGATAATTACATTTTCTTGAAAACCCTTGATTTTGACGGGAAGAACTTTTTTATGCTTTGGTATCAGTAGAAAGGAGAGTGTGATTCAGTTCACAGAAATTAAACGTATATTTTGCAGTTACTATTGCTAAGGTGAACTGAAAGCATCAGATTTATTCAAAGTTTTCAGCAGAAAATTAATAGACACATTTGACAAAGTTACATCTACCTCCTCGGATTGAGTCAACAAAGTGTTGTTGCTGACACTGTGGTACAAGAAGTAATCAGAGATTGAAACCTTACAGCATTTTCACTTGGTTTGCAAAACGTGAATCTTGCACACATATTTGTGGTAGTTGAATGAAATGTGCCATTCACTTGCTTTGAGCTAAATTGTTCTTTATAAGCATTCACTGCTACAGTTTCTTTTTAGCGATACTTGTTTTATTATAGTTTTAGAACAGTAATACGATTTACATGGTTGGGAATGATAAGCATAGGTTCTTTGACTGAGTTAACCAAAAGTGGTGCCTCTCAAATAGGTATTTCAAAACAGTACAACTTTGCAATTTCTGTAAATAATCCTTGATTTAGACATGACAAATTTATTTATTCTTTAGTTTCTGTAGCAAACAAAGTGTGACTCACTTCACGTAGTTTCAACATGCATTTTCCATTTGCACTTGCTATGGGGAATGCAAGATATCACATTTTATCTAAGTTTTCAACTGAAACTTAATATGCACGTTTGAGAAAGTTAAACATACTTTCTCCGATTGAGGTCAACACGGGTTGTTGTGGCCACTTGTATAGAAGACGTTATAAGAGGTTTACCCCCTAACAGTGTGTTGCTGCCATTCAAGTACATACAAAACAGTGGAACTTTGCAATTTCTTGAAAAATTCATGTTTTTTCAATGTTTTCAACCGAAACTTAGATACACGTTTGACAAAGTTATGTAAACATTCTCTAATTGAATTAACACAGTGTTGTTAGTGCCATTGTGTTACACCAAGTAATAAGGGAGTGAATCCTTACAGCGTTTTCATTTGGGTAACAAACGTGAATATTTCTCAAAGATTTGTGTTCATTGAATGCAATGTGCCATTCACTTCCTTTGAGCTAAATGATTCCTGTTAACCATTCACAGTTACAGTGTACTTGTACGAATACTTGTTTTATTACAGTTTTTGAACAGTGAGGTAATTTACATGGTTGGGAATGATAGGCATAGGTTCTGTGATTGAGTCAACAAAGTGTGGTTACTCCCATACAGGTACTTTTAAAAGACGAGAACTTTGTGATTTCTTGAACTACTCCTTGATTTAGGCGTGAAAAACTTATTTTTTCCTTTGGTTTCAGTAGCAAACAAACCGTGACTCACTTCACATAGTTTGAACATGCATTTTCCAGTTGTTTTTGTTCAGGTGAATTGAGGGCATCATATTCTTTCAAAATTCTCAACAGAAACAATATACACCTTTGACAATGTTACATAAGCATCTATGACTGAGTTCACAAAATATTGCTGCCACTCTCAAACATGAAGTTAGGAGAGATTTACACCTTAAAACCTTTTCACTTGGTATACAAAACGTGAATGTTGCAATATATTTGTGTTAGTTGCAGACAAATTGGGATTCTCTTCATTTCACATAAATTGTTCTTTTTAACCATT
>NW_006922658.1:172714-175682 GCF_000298275.1 Orycteropus afer afer
GTTTGAGAAGTTTCCATTGACTTTCCCTGATGGAGTTCACCATGCGTTGTTGCTGTCACTCTGATACAGGAAGTTAGATGAGATTTACCCATTACTTTGGGTTACTGCCATTCAAGTACTTTCAAGAGAGTGGAACCTGGCAATTTCTTGATCAAACACTTGATTTTGATGGGACAAACTTTTTATGCTTTGGTATCAGTAGAAAGGATAGTGTGAATCAGTTCACATCAATTAAACATATATTTTTCAGTTGCACTTGTTAAGGTGAACTGAAAGCATCGGGTTTATTCAAAGTTTTCCACAGAAAATTAAAACACACATTTGACAAAGTTACATAAACCTCCTCCGATTGAGTCAACAAAGTGTTGTTGCTGACACTGGGTTACACGAAGTAATCAGACATTGAAACCTTACAGCGTTTTCACTTGGTTTGCAAAACGTGAATCTTGCACATATATTTGTGGTAGTTGAATGCAATGTGCCATTCACTTCCTTTGAGCTAAATTATTCTTTGTAAGCATTCACTGCTACAGTTTAGTTTTAGCAATACTTGTTTAATTATAGTTTTTGAACAGTAACACAATTTACATGTTTGGGAATGATAGGCATAGGTTCTTTGACTGAGTTAACTAAATGTAGTGACTCTCAAATAGGTATTTCAAAACAGTACAACTTTGAGATTTCTGGAAATAATCCTTGATGTAGACATGACAAACTTATTTATTCTTTAATTTCAGTAGGAAACAATGTGTGACTCACTTCACGTAATTTCAACATGCATTTTCCTTTGCACTTGCTAAGGTGAATGCAAGACATCACATTTTATCTAAGTTTTCAACAGAAACTTAATATACACTTTTGAGAAGGTTAAATATACCTTCTCTGATTGAGTTGAACGAGGGTTGTTGTGGCCACTTGGATACAGGACGCCATAATTGATTTACCCCTTACAGTGTGTTACTGCCATTCAAGTACATACAAAACAGTGGAACTTTGCAATTTCTTGAAAAATTCATGTTTTTTCAATGTTTTCAACTGAAACTTAATATACACATTTGACAACGTTATGTATACATTCTATGATTGAGTTAACACAGTATTGTTGGTGCCATTGTGTTACACCAAGTAATAAGGGTGTGAAACCTTACAGCATTTTCATTTGGGTAACAAACGTGAATATTTCACAAATATTTGTGTTCGTTGAATTCAATGTGCCATTCACTTCCTTTGAGCTAAATGGTTCCTTTTAACCATTCACAGTTACAGTGTACTTGTACGAATACTTGTTTTATTATAGTTTTTGAACAGTAACGTGGTTTACATGGTTGGGAATGATAGGCATAGGTTCTGTGATTGAGTCAACAAAGTGTGGTTACTCCCATACAGGTTCTTTCAAAAGACGAGAACTTTGTGATTTCTTGAACTACTCCTTGATTTAGGCATGAGAATCTTATTTTTACTTTGGTTTCAGTAGCAAACAAAATGTGACTCACTTCACATAGTTTGAACGTGCATTTCCTAGTTGTTTTTGTTCAGGTGAATTGAAGGCATCATTTTTCAAAATTTTCAAAAGAAACAATATACACCTTTGACAATGTTACATAAGCATTCTCTGACTGAGTTCACAAAATGTTTCTGGCACTCTCAAACATGAAGTTTGGAGAGATTTATACCCAGGGAGGGAGGAGCACTGCTTTGTTGGGCGGGATCCCGGACTACCTACACACTTTTTTGGTGCCCTCTTCCACCTTTTGATTATATGAAAAAGGCTAATACAGCCTCCTTAAAAAGGCTGGTAGAAAGGAGTGTGTACTCGCTCCAGGGGCATATGGCCCTGGAGACATGGAGATGTGAGGACATGTACAAGACCCCGCAACACTGATTCAGGCCTTTGTGGGACAGTCTTCAGCTCCAGGGAGACTGGAAGGAGGAAGTGAGGACACTGGGCAAAGTGTTGAACACATGTGCATTATGAGAGTTCCCACAATGAGCTGTTTCTGATTCCAGAAGTCAGACAGAAGGTTGTGAAGGTGAACACTTGGGAACTTTGTGGGTTCGTATCCCAGCTCTGACCTTTTGAAGCTGTGTGACCTTAGAAGATCAGGTTATGTCATCTCTGATCCTCAGTTTCCTCTTCTTATCACAAATTTGTTCTGAGCAATGTATGGGATAAATAATGGAAACATACTTTTAAATGGTAAGTTGGTCCACAAATATAAAGCATGGTGATCAGTTTCATCATCTACTTATTATTATTATTCTTAGGAATCCAGCTCACTGAGGAGCAAGAGTCAGGTGGACTAAGAGAGCAGATATATGTAAAATGTATGCTTTCTCTTTTTTGCTTAGGAAATCCTATTTACCCACAAAGTCATAATGATAACCTCCTGAACTTCTGTTCCAAAATGACACTTACTAATTAAATTATACACGACCTAGAAATTAAGTAACACCAGAGGATACTTTATAGATGAGATGGATTTTTATGGGCTAACCATGGGATTCAGTACCTCTTTATAGCATGAGGGCTTTCCCTTGGGGAGGTTGTCATTGTAATTAAACTTCTAACATTTCCCTCTAATCAAAATTTCTTGACCACGAGATTAGATTTTGGTCTTTTTGATAGAATGAAGGAACATCTAACGTTCTTATTATGTAAGAAGCAATGATTGTAAGTACAAGGAATGGTGATTATGGCCAGTGTGAGACTGAAAAGGAGGGACACCCGGCTTTAAGAGGAGAAACCACTGCTTAGGGAATTGTTGTCACAAAGCTTGAGCTTAAAACAGAAATCCAGAAATCCAAGCCCCTACAGTTTATCTAGAAAGATACAACTTTGTACATCTGGGCTCTGACTCTTCCACACAGCTAAAGCACACAGTGTTTTCCTGTAGCCCCAACAATTTTTCTCTCTTTGCTAGAGCTATATCAGCATATTTGCCTTCTGGATCTAAAAGCATAAAAGGGA
>NW_006922658.1:177156-198212 GCF_000298275.1 Orycteropus afer afer
TCAGCTTGGGTGGGCCTGGTTTTGAGTGGCTGGGCAGCTGGATGTAGTGATTCTCCATGATGAGACTGTTAATCAACTTCATGGTGCAATCTACTAGAGCATCGGAGTAGCTGCCTTAGGGACGTGGTGTTCTTCCACTATATAAGCAGTAGGGAATAGCCCAGCCAGTACTCCAGGATACCCCTGCCAGCTCAGCCTAGGAAGCCCCCAACTCTACCGCAAATCCTGGCAATATACTGCATTCCTAACCCCCACACACATCCGGCTAACAGCCCAGATACTGTGCTGGCCCCACCCATTACACTGTCTCAAGCCCCTGCACTCCTTGCCCGGACCATGGCACTAAGAGGAACAACTGAGGTGTGTCCAACTACTGTCAAAGACCCCAGCCTCAGTGTACCCTGGAAAATCTGCCTGATGCCTCCTAGTGGCAAATGCCTGACCCAAACATGAGGGCCTCCTGGGATGGGGTCCAGACCTGGGTCTGAGCTGCTCTCCGGCCTCATCAGCTGTCCTCCGTCCATATGTGCCCACAACCTCATGCAAGGCCGGAGTGGCCTGGGCCTGCAGGGTGGTGATGAGGCTGGACATAAAGGTCAAGTGCTGTGTCTGCACCATGGTTAGGGTCCATGCGCCAAGCAAGTTCACTCGTAGTACTCGGTGGCTGTGCTGGCTCCCCACAGCCACCCTTTATACCCCGGTCGAGTCCTCAGGGAACCTGGCACAGATACGGGTCACCTCCCTCCCTAGCCATGAACTATCCCAATTGCACAGTGGAGAAGACAACTGTCCTTATTTTTGGAAACTTCTGAATAGCATCTCCTCAGGGCAATGGAGTCAGCCTTGCCCAGGGGAAGACTTTACAGAATGTTTGGCTTGGAGAGAAAGCACTGTCTAGTGAGGGCTATGGTGTATGACCCTTGCCTTCACACCCCAGCTCAGCAGCATGGCAGTGCTACGGAGGACAGGGCAGCGGTCAGAGAGCCAGCGTTTGGACCTCAATGGGCCTACTTGGGTCTCAGGACAAGTCACTAGTCTGCTGTCAGCCTCACACTCATCAGGGAAAGAAAAGAGGCTTCTGCTGGGAGGGGTGCTGGGAGGACACCGAAGCCCCAGACCTTGTCTCCCCATAGACTAAGGTATAAATTGCAGACAGCTTTGGGCACAATGATGGATCATAATGTGTCCCACAGATGTGTGTTGGATTCTAACCCTATGTTTGGGATGTGACCATCAGCCAGTAGGGGGACGAGCTCAAACAGTGTAGGTGTCTGCAATCTCACTGAATCAGAGATATAAAAAGCAAAGCCATACCACTACCATCCCATTGATTCCAACTCATAGTGAACCCCATTGGATTTGCAAAGCTGTGTTTTGGTTTCCTAGTGCCACTTTAACAGAAAACACCACGTATGTGTGGCTTTAACAAGCAGGACTTTATTCTCTGACAGTTTTGGAGGCTAGATGTCTGAGTTCAAGTGCCATCTCTAGTGGCTGAGTGAAAGCCTCTCAATCTTGGGCTTCAGCTCTGCTTCTTGCTTCAGGCCCACTGAAGATGGAGGCTTTCTTTACTGAGGCAGCTGCTGGCTGCTGAGGCTGACAAACCCAAGGTTAGCTACTTCCACTTATGATCACGCAGGTCACACTGACAGTGACCTTAGCTACACTTACCTTAGCTAGTTACAGTTACAGTAATGCTGGACACAGTGAGAATGACCTTGGTTAGATTTGTCTTACCTAGTTACAATTATGGTGACGCTGCTCACAGAGACAATGACCTTTGTCTTACCTTAGCTGGTTCCAGGTATGGTCATGCTGCTCACAATGACGATGACCTTAGCTACTCTTATCTTAGCTAGTTACAGTTGCGATGACCCTTGTGAAACTGAGAGTGACCTTAGCTTGACTTTCCTTTCCTACTTACAGTTAAGGTGTTGCTGGTCACAGTGACAATGACTTTAGCTACACTTACCTTAGCTAGTTACATTTACTCTGATGCTAGTCACAGTGACAGTGACAGAACCTAGACTTATTTGAATTAGTTTCAGTTGCAGTGGTGCTGTTCACTATGACAGTAACCTTAGCTACACTTGCTTTAGTGACTTACAATTTCAGTGATGCTGGTCACAGTGACCATGACATTAGTTACACTTACCTATGCTACTTACATTTATGGTGACACTGGTCAAACTGACAGTGACCTTACACTTACCTTAGCTAGTTACACTTACTCTGATGCTAGTAAGACTGACAGTGACCAAAGCTAGACTTATTTTAACTAGTTACAGTTATGGTAGTTCTTTTCACAGTGACACTGACCAGAGCTACACTTGCTTTAGTGACTTACATTTATGGTGACACTGTTCACAATGACAGTGACCTTAACTACTCTTACCATAGCTAGCTGATTACATGGATCCTGGATACGTTGAAATTGACCTTGGTTAGACTTACCTTACCTAGTTACAATGATGGTGACATTGGTCACAGTGACAAGGAACTTAGTCTTACCTTAGCTAGTCCAAGTTATGGCCATGCTGGTTACACTGACAGTGACCTTAGCTACACACACCTCAGCTAGTTACATCTACCCTGATGCCATTAAGAGTGACAGTGACCTAACCTAGACTTATTTTAACTAGTTAACAATTACTGTGGTTCCGTTCACACTGACAGTAGCCATGGCTAATCTTGCTTGTGAGACTTACATTAATGGTGACACTGGTCACAATGACAGTGACCTTTGCTACACTTATGTTAAAGACATGGTGACCCTGGTAACAATGACAGTGACCTTAGCTAAACTTATGTTAGCTAATTCCAGTTACAGTGATGATGGTCACCCTGACAGTGACCTTCACAACATTTACATTCTTGCTGTTGTTATGTGCCGTTGAGTCAGACCCGGCTCATAGCGACCCCTCCTCGGGTTTCTGAGGCAGTTTCACTACAAAGTAGATTGCCCCATCTTCCTTCCGAGGAGTGGCTGGTGGGCTTGTTAAAATTATGGTGACCTTCCTGAGACTTACCTTACCTAGTTATAGTTATGGTGATGCTGGACACAGTGACAGTGCCTTACTTAGGCTTACCTTATCTTAGCTACAGTTAGGGGGATGCCGGTCACACTGACAGTGACGTTGTTGTTGTTGTTGTTTGCTGTTGAGTCGGCCCAGACTCATAGCGACCCCTCCTTGGGTTTCCGAGGCAGTATCACTACGGGAGTAGGATTGCCCAACCTTCCTTCCGAGGAGTGGCTGGTGGGTTTGAACCGCCATCCTTCTGGTGAGCAGTCAAGTGCCTTAGGCAGTATGCTACCAGAGCTCCTTAGGAAAACTTATTTTGGCTAAGTACAGTTTCAGTGATGCTAGGCACACTTACAGTGGCCTCAGCTATACTTACATGAGCTCATTACTGTTACTGTGACTTTGATCATAATGACAGTGTCTCAGCTACACTTAACTAGTTACACTTAGGGTGACACTGGTCACACTGTCAGAGATCTCAGCTACATTTACATTTGTTAGTTATGGTGATGCTGTTCCCAATGTTAGTGAATTTACCTACACTTCACTGGTTTCAGTTAGGGTGATGCTGGTAAGAGTTACAGTGATTTTAGATAGACTTACCTCAGCTAGTAACATGGTGACTCTGGTCATAGACACAGTGACCTTAGTTAGACCTACTTTAGCTAATTACAAGAGTGGTGACCCTTGTCCCAGTGACAGTTACCTTAGTTCCACTTACCTTTTCTGCTTACAATTACCATCATCTGGTCACAGTGCAAGTGACCTTAGTTAGAATTACCTTTGTGAGTTTCAGTTACCATCATGCTGGTCACACTGAGAGTGACCATAGCTACGATTCTGTTACTAACTTACAGTTATGGTGATGCTGTTAACCAGGACAGTGTCTGTAGCTAAACTTACCATAGCTAGCTAAAGTTACTGTGATGCTAGGCACACTGACAGTGACCTTATCTACACTTACATTACCTAGTTTATAGTTACTGGGATGATGGACAAAGTGACAGTGACCTTAGCTACACTTATCATAGTTAGTTAGAGTTACATTGATGCTGCTCACAGTGATAGTGACTGTAGTGAAACTTACCTTTGCTACTTAAAGGGATGCTGATCCTGGTCACAATGAGAGTTTTCTTACCTACATTACTCTTAGCTAGTTACAGTGAGCTGATCACACTGACAGTGACCTTCATTTTACTTACCTTAGCAAGTTACAGTTATGGTCATGGTGGTGACAGAGACTGTGATCTTGTGTTCTGAACTCCTACTGACACTCTGACAAGCATATACCACCAATGAGATTGTCTTACCATGAACGAGTTTATTCTTACAATATGGAAGCTTTAAGTCGAAGTTCCATGTGCCAGGCACTAGGGGCTTCAGCTCTGCGCCTGGCTCCTGGCCCATTGGACCTATAGGATTTTATTCACTCACTCATCTGCTTGCTGCTAAGGCTGAAAAGTCCAAGGTTGACGAGTCAAAGGGCACAGTGCCAATGTTACCAAATCACATGGTAGGCCAGTTATTCAAGTACATTGAAAATTCTAAGTTAGGCAGAGCATGGCAGGTTGGTAAACGACTACACACAGGGTTTAAGAATGTCGTAAGATGGAGACCATTCTCAAAGCTGTTTTCTATATATGGGATGCAGACGACATACCCCAAAACAGCTACTCAGCTACTCACTGTGGATTCCAACTTAGAGTTTATTACCAGCCTCACCATGGGATATACTACATCCAGCTGCCCAACCACTCACCCAGGCCTAGCCAAATTGACACACAAAGTTAACCAGCACACCTTAGGTAGGATTACCTTAGCTAGTTACATTTACGGTGACTTGGTCACACTTATGGTGACACGGGTGATAGTGACAGTGATCTTAGCAAGACTTATTTTTTTTCTAGTTAGTAACAGTGATACAAGACACAGTGACAGTGCCTTACTTAGACTTACAGTTACAGTTACAGTGGTGCTTGGCACATTGACCTTAGCTAAACTTATGTTAACTGATTAGAGTTACAGTGATGCTAGTGACACTGTCTATTACCTCAGCTATAATTACATTAGCTGGTTACTGTTATTGTGACGCTGGTCACACTGACAGTGTCCTTAGTTACATTTACCTTAACTCATTACAGTTACAGTGATGCTGGTCACACTGACAGTGACTTTAGCTAAACTTACTGTAGCCAAATACAGTGAAGGTGACAGTGCTCAAATTGACAGTGACTTTAGCTACACATACTTTAGATAGTTACAGTGTCACTGGTCACACTGATATTGACCTGAGTGAAACTTACCTTAGCTGTCTCTTTACAGTTACAGCCATGACGCACAATGTGATAGGAACATTAACAACCTTGACCTGAACAAGGTACAGTTACATTGACATTGTTTCCATTGACAGTGACTTTATTGACAGTTACCTTAACTATTTCCACTTATGGTGACACAGGTCATAGTGACAGTCACCATAATTACAGTTTCTTTAGCTTGTTACATTTATGGTGAGGATGGTCACCATGACAGTGACCTTAATTACATTACATGCTAGTCACAGTTACAGTGACCTAAGCTAGACTTATTTTAATGGGTTAGAGTTATGCTGGTGCTGTTCACAGTGACAGTGACCTTAGCCACTCTTGTTTTAGCCACTTACACTTACACTGATGCTGGTCACAGTGCCCATGACCTTAGCTACACTTACCTATGCTACTTACATTTATGGTGACACTGGTCACACTGACAGTGACCTAACCTGCACTTAATCTTGACTAGTTACATTTACTCTGATGCTAGGAATATTAACAGTGACCTAAGCTAGATGTATTTTAACTAGTTACAGTTAGGGTGGTGCTTCTCTGTGACAGTAACCCTAGCTATACTTGCTTTAGTGACTCACATTTATGGTGATACTGATCACACTGACAGTGACCTTAGCTACTCTTACCATAGCTAGCTACTTACATGGATGATGGACACATTGACCCTACATAGCTACCCATGCTTTAGCGACTTACACTTATGGTGAGACTGGTCACAAAGACAGTGAACTTTGGCTCACTAATGTTAGCTAGTTAAAGATAGGCTGGTGCTGGCAACAATGACAGTGAACTTAGCTAAACTTATGTTAGCTAATTCCAGGTGAAGTGACACTGATCACACTGACAATGATCTTAAAATATTTACATTAGATAGTTAAAATTTTGGTGACCTATATTAAACTTACCTTAGCTAGTTATGCTTAGGGTGATGCTGGACACAGTGAGAGTGCCTTACTGAGACTTACCTTAGCTAGTGACACTTAGGGTGATGCTGGTGGCACTGACAGTGACCTTAGAAAAACCAATTTTTTCTAATTACAATTTCACTGATGTTAGTCACACTTACAGTGACCTCAGGTATGCTTCCATGAGCTAGTTGCTGTGACCTCAGCTACACTTACCTTAACTAGTTACACTTATGGTGACACTAGTCACACTGTAAGTCACCTCAGCGACAGTTACATTTGTTAAATCGATGATGATGCTGTTCCCAATGATAGTGAATTTTGCTACACTTACATTAGCTGGTTTCAGATAAGGTGATGTTGGTAAGAGTGACAGTGATTTTAGAGAGACTGACCTTAGCTAATAACATGGTGATGCTTTTCATACTCACAGGGACCACAGATAGACCCACTTTGTTGGTGTTGTTGTTATGTGCCATCGAGTCGGACCCAAATCATAGCGAGCCCTCCTTGGGTTTCTGAAGCAGTATCACTATGGAAGTAGATTGCCCCATCTTCCTTCCAAGGAGTGGCTGGTGGGGTTGAACCGCCAGCCTTCTGGTTAGCAGCCAAGGGCCTTAGGCACTATGCTAGTTACAAGTATGTTGACCCTTGTCCCAGTGACAGTTACCCTAGTAACACTTACCTTACTGAGTTACAATTACCATCATGCTGGTTACTGTGACAATGACATTAGTGAGACGTACCTTTGTAGTTCCAGTTACAGTCAAGCTGTTGACACTGACAGTGATCATAGCTACAATTCTGTTACAAACTTAGAGTTATGGTGATGCGGATAACCATGACAGGGACCTTAGCTAAATTTAACATAGCAAAAGTTCTAATGATGCTAGTTACACCGACAGTGAACTTAGCTACCTTTACATTAGCTAGTTATAGTTACTGGGGTGATGGACACAGTGACAATGACATTAGCTACCCTTATCTTAGTTAGTTAGAGTTCCGAAGATGCCAGCCACAGAGACAGGGAACGTAGTGAGACTTACCTTTAATAAGACCTCTTATTTTTAGAGATCTTAGCTCCATTTACATTAGCTCCATTTACATTAGTGTCCCCCTTTAGGGGAGGTTGATGCTGGTCACAATGACAGTTTCCTTACCTACAATACCCTTAGCTAGTTACATTTACTATAACCTGGTCACACTCACAGTGACGTTCATTACATGTACCTTACATAGTTACATTTATGCTGATGGCTGCGACAGAGGCTGTGACCTTATATTCTGGGCTCCTAATGCCGCTCTGACAAGATCATACCACAAATGAGATGGCCTTACCGAGCAGGAGATTATTCTTACAAATTGGAAGCTTTAAGACCAAGTTCCAGGGGCGAGGCACTAGAGGCTGGGTGGAAACACCTCAGCCTTTGGCTTCAAATGTGTCTCCTCATCCTGGCCCACTGGAGCTAGAGGTTCTCTTCACTCAGACAGCTGTTGACTGTTGAGGCTGAAAAGTCCAAAGTAGACAAGTCAAAAGATACAGCTCAGATTTTACAAAACCACATGGCAAGCCATTCATTCAGGCCCATTGAAAGTCCCAAGTTGGGCAGCATGGCAGGTGGCTGGACAACGATTTGATTCCACGCAGGGTTGAAGCATGCTATAAGATGGAGAGCATTCCCAAAGCTGTTTCGTAGATATGGGAAGTAGACCACATACCCAAAAGCAGCTGAGGAACTCACAGTGGAGTCCACCTCAGAGTTGATTACTAGTCTCATCATGGGGAATCCTTACATTCAGCTGCCCAGCCACTCACCCAGGCCAAGCCAAGTTCAAACTCCACATTGACCACCACACCTTGGGTAGGCTTACCTTAGCTAGTTATATTTATGTTGACTTGGTCACACTTACAGTGACACTGGCGATATTGAATTGCCTTTAAAGAGACTTATTTTAATTAGGCAATAATGGTGAGGCAGGATGCAATGACAGTGCTTTACTTAGTCTTCCATTAGCTAGTTACACTTAAGTGAAACTCATCATAGTGACCGTGGCTAAACTTATGTTAGCTGCTTAGAGTTACAGTGATGCTAGGAGACTGACTACTACTTCAGGTATACTTACATCAGCTTTTTATTCTTAGGATGATATTGGTCATACTGACAGTATCCTTAGTTACCCTTACTTTATTTAACTATTTACAGTTACAGCGATGCTGGGCACACAGACAGTGACTTTAGCTAGACGGATCATAGCTCATTGCAGTGAAGGTGATGCTGCACAAACTGAGTGACCTTAGCTCCACTTCCTATAGAGGGATACAGTTAGAATGACACTGGTCCCAGTGATAGTAACCTTAGTGAAAATTACCTTTGTTGGTAAAGTTACGTTGATGGTGGTCAATGTGACAGTCACCTTACTTTGCCTACCTTTACCTACATACTGTTATATTGACACTGGTTCCACCAACAGAGACCTTACTTGCACTTGCCTTAGCTAGTTACACTTATGGTGATACAAGTTATAGAGAAAGTGACCATCATTACACTCACATTAGCTCATTACACTTATGGTGCTGATGGTCACTGCAACAGTGATCTTAGTTAGACTTACCTTTCCTAGTTTCACTTACAGCACATGGGTCACATCACTAGAGACTTTATCTATACTTATGTTGTTTAGTTAGAGGTACAGTGACACTGGTGACACTGACAATGACCATAATGAGACTTAGTCTTGCTAGTTACAGTTATGGTGATGCTGGTCACAGTGACAGTGACCTTCAGAATATTTACATTAGCTACTGTTAGGTTGACTCTAGTGACAATGAGAGTGACCTCATTCTTAGCTACTTCCACTTATGGTCACGCTGGTGACACTGACAGGGAATTTAGCTACACTTAACTTAGCTAGTTACAGTTAGGGTGATGCTGGACACACTGAGAGTGACCTTGGTTAGATTTATGTTACCTAGCTTCATATATGGTGATGCTGCTCACAATGACAATAACCCTAGTCTTACCTTAACTGACTCCAGATATGGTCATGCTGGTCATGCTGACAGCGACCTTAGCTACACTTACCTTAGCTAGTTACAGTTGCGATGACCATTTCAAAATTGAAAGTGTCATCAGCTTGACTTTCCGTTCCTAGTTACGGTTAAGGTGTTACCGGTCACAATGACAGTGACCTTTGCTAAACATACCTTCGCTGCTGATATTAACTGCACTGTTAGTCACAGTGACAGGGGCCTAAGCTAGACTTATAGCAATTGGTTACAGTTACATTGGTGCTGTTCATAGGGACAGGGACCTTGGCTACACTTGCTTATCCCCTTACAATTACAGTGATGTTGGCCAGAGAGACCATGACCATATAGCTACACTTACCTATGCTACTTACATTTATGGTGACACTGGTCACATTGACAGTGACCTAAACTACACTTAAATGGGCTAGTCACATTTATGCTAACTC
Source organism: Orycteropus afer afer (assembly GCF_000298275.1). NCBI lineage: Eukaryota > Metazoa > Chordata > Mammalia > Tubulidentata > Orycteropodidae > Orycteropus > Orycteropus afer. Next base: position 186,889 of record NW_006922658.1, read on the forward strand.
TAGGAACATGAACAGTGACCTATGCTAGACTTATTTTAACTTCTTACAGTTAAGGTGGTGCTGTTCACAGTGATAGTGACCAAAGATATTCTTGTTTTGGTGACTTACATTTATGCTGACAATGGTCACGACAACAGTGACATTGCTACACTTATGTTAGCTAGTTAAATACATGTGACCCCAGCTACACTTGCTTTAGAGATTTATATTTATGGTGACCCTGCTCTCAAGGACAGTGACCTTTGCTTCACTTATGTTTGCTATTTAAAGATATGGGGATGCTGGCAAAAATGACAGTGACCTTAGGAAAACTTATGTTAGCTAATTCCAGTTACAGTGATGCTGATCACATTGAAGAGTGACCTGTAAACCTTAACATTAGCTAGATAAATTTATGGTGACCTTTATCAGACTCCCTTTAGCTAGTTACATTCACTGTGATGCTGGACACAGTGAGAGTGCCTTACTGAGACTAACCTTAACTACTTACACTTAGACTGTTGCTGGTGACACTCACAGTGACCTCAGAAAAACTAAATTTTGATAATTACAGTTGTATTGATGGTAGGCACACTTAGTGTTCCCTTAGGGATGCTTCCATGAGCTACTTGCTGTTATTGGGACTCTAGTCATACTGACAGTGGTCTCAGCTGCACTTCCCTTTACTAATGACACTTATGGTGACACTGGACACACTGTAAGTCACCTCAGCTACATTTACATTTGTGAAAGTGATGGCCATGCTGTTCCCAATGATAGTGCATTTTGGTTCACATACCTTAGCTGGTTTCAGTTAGGGTGATGCTGGTAAGAGTGACAGTGATTTCAGAGAGTGACCTTAGCTCAGAACACGGTGATGCTTTTCATACTCACAGGGAACTTAGTTAGACCTATTTCAACTAGTTACGAGTAGGTTGACCATTGTCCCACTGACAGTTACCTCACTTACACTTAACCATGGCTAGTTACAGTTACCATCATGCTGGCCATGGGGACAATGACCTTAGTTAGCCTTAACTTTCCTAGTTCTAGTTACCGTCATGCTGTTCACACTGTCAGGGATCATTGCTACAGTTCTATTACTAGATGATAGCTATGGTGATTCTGGTAACCATGACAGTGACCTGAACTCAATGAACCATAGATAGTTAAACTTGTAGTGATGCTCGGCACAGCAACAGTGACCTTAGGTAGTGATTGTCACGTTAGTCAGTTATGGTTACTGGGATCATGGACACACTGATACTGACCTTAGCTACCCTCATCTTAGTTAGTTGCAGTTATGGAGATGCCCTTAACAGTGACAGTGACCGTAGTAAGACTTACCTGTGCTACCTAAAGGGACACTGATGTGGGTCACAATGACCGCATTCTTACGTAAAAGACTCATAGCTAGTTACAGTTACTGAAACCAGGTCACACTCACAATGTCACCCATTACACTTGTCTTGCCTAGTTACAGTAACCTTGTTGGTTGTGTCAGAGACTGTGTCCTTATAATCTGTCTTCTGGTGCTGCTGTGACAAGAACATACAACAAATAAGATGTCCTTAGCGAGCAGGAGATTATTGTTACAATTTAGAGGCTTTAAGTCCAAGTTCCCAGTGTGAGGCACTAGATGCTGGGTGGAAACACCTCAGCCTTTGGCTTCAGATGTGCCTCCTCCTCCTGGCCCACTGGAGCTAGAGGTTCTCTTCACTCAGACAGCTGTTGACTGTTGAGGCTGAAAAGTCCAAAGCTGACAAGTCAAAAGGCACCGCTCAGATTTGACCAAACCACAGGGCAGGCCATTCATTCAAGTCCATTGAAAGTCCCAAGTTGGGCAGACCATGGCAGGCAGCTGGACAAGGAGTTGGTTACATGCAGGGTTCAAGCACACTATAAGATGGAGACCATTCTCAATGCTGTTTCTTACACAAGGGAAGAAGACCACATACCCAAAAGCAGCTCAGCAACTCACAGTGGAGTCCACCTTGGAGTTGATTACCAGTCTCATCATGCGGAATACTACATTCACCTGCCCAGCCACTCACCTAGGCCAAGCCAAGTTCAAACTCCACGTTGACCACCAGACCTTACCTACTTATATTTATGGTGACTTGCAGTGACACATGCAATATTGAATTGCCCTTGGAGAGACTTATTTTAGTTAGGCAATAATTGTGAGGCAGGATTCAATGACAGTGCTTTACTTAGTCTTCCACTAGCTAGCTACAGTTATGGAGAATCTCGTCATAGTGACTGTGGCTAAACTTACATTAGCTGCGTAGAGTTACAGTGATGCTAGGGGACTGACTGCTACCTCAGCTATACTTACATCAGCTTGTTACTCTTAGGATGATATTGGTCATACTGATAGTGTCCTTACTTACACTTACTGAACTATTTACAGTTACAGCGATGCTAGGCACACAGACAGTGATGTTAGCTAGACTGATCATACCTAATTGCAGTGAAGGTGATGCTGCACAAACTGACAGTGACCTTAGCTCCACTTCCTTTAGAGAGATACAGTGAGAATGACATTGGTCACCGTGATAGTAACCTTAGTGAAACTTACCTTTGCTGGTACAGTTACGTTGATGGTAGACAATGTGACAGTCACCTTACTTTGCCTTCCCTTAACTACTTACAGTTATATTGACACCGGTCCAACCGACAGAGACCTTACTCACACTTGCCTTAGCTAGTTACACTTATGGTGACACAAGTTATAGTGAAAGTGACCATCGTTATATCACATTAGCTCATTACACTTACAGTGAGGATGGTCAATGCCACAGTGATCTTAGTTAGACTTACCTTTCCTAGTTTCACTTACAGCACATGGGTCATATCACCAGACACCTTATCTATACTTAGGTTGTCTAGTTAGAGGTATGGTGACACTGGTCACACTGACAGTGACCATAATGAGACTTAGTCTTGCTAGTTACAGTTATGGTGATGCTGGTCACAGTGACAGTGACCTTCAGTATATTTACATTAGCTACTGTTAGGTTGACTCTAGTGACAGTGACAGTGACCCCATTCTTAGATTCCTCCACTTAGGTCACACTGGTGACACTGACAGTGAACTGAGCTACACTTAACTTAGCTAGTTACAGTTACGGTGATGGACACACTGAGAGTGACCTTGGTTAGATTTATGTTACCTAGCTACATATATGGTGATGCTGCTCACATTGACAATGACCCTAGTCTTCCCTTAACTGACTCCAGGTATGGTCATGCTGGTCACACTGACAGCGACCTTAACTACACTTCTCTTAGGTAGTTATGGTTGCGATGACCATTTCAAACCTGAAAGCGTCTGCAGCTTGACTTTCCATTCCTAGTTGCAGTTAAGGTGTTGCTGGTCACAATGACAATGACCTTTGCTAAACGTACCTTAGGTGATGACATTTACTGTATTGTTTGTCACAGTGACAGGGACCTATTCAAGTCTTATTGCAATTGTTTACAGTTACGTTGGTTCTGTTCACAGTGACAGGGGCCTTAGCTACACTTGCTTAAGCCACTTAAAATTACAGTGATGGTGGTCACAGAGACCGTGACCCTAGTTACACTTACCTATGCTACTTAAAATTATATGGTGACACTGGTCACACTGACAGTGACCTTAACTACACATAATTGGGCTAGTCACATTTATGCTGATTCTAGGAACATGAACAGTGACCAAAGCTAGACTTATTTTAACTTCTTACAGGTAATGTGGTTCTCTTCACAGTGATAGTGACCAAAAATATTCTTGTTTTAGTGACTTGCAATTATGCTGACAATGGTCACGATGACAGTGACATTTGCTACACTCACGTTAGCTAGTTAAACACATGTGACCCTAGCTACACTTGCTTTAGACACTTACATTTATGGTGAACCTGCTCTCAAGGACAGTGACCTTTTCTTCACTTATGTTCACTACTTAAAGACATGGGGATGCTGGCAAAAATGACAGTGACCTTAGGAAAACTTATGTTAGCTAATTCCAGTTACAGTGATGCTGATCACACTGAAGAGTGACCTGTAAACCTTGACATTAGCTAGATAAATTTATGGTGACCCTTATTAGGCTCACCTTAGCTAGTTACATTCAGGGTGATGCTGGACACACTGAGAGTGCCTTAATGAAACTCACCTTAGCTACTTACACTTAGGCTGTTGCTGATGACACTGACAGTGACCTCAGAAAAACTAAATTTTTATAATTACAGTTGCACTGATGGTAGGCACACTTAGTGTTCCCTTAGGGATGCTTCCATGAGCTAGTTGCTGTTACTGGGACTCTGGTCATACTGACAGTGGTCTCAGCTACACTTACCTTTACTAGTGACAATTATGGTGACACTGGCCACACTGTAAGTCACCTCAGCTACATTTACATTTGTGAAAGTGATGGCCATGCTGTTCCCAATGATAGTGCATTTTGGTTCACATACCTTAGCTGGTTTCAGTTAGGGTGATGCTGGTAAGAGTGACAGTGATTTGAGAGAGTGACTTTAGCTCAGAACACGGTGATGCTTTTCATACTCACAGAGACCTTAGTTAGACCTACTTCAACTAGTTACGAGTTTTTTGACACTTGTCCTAGTGACAGTTACCTCACTTAGACTTACCATAGCTAGTTCCAGTTACCGTCATGGTGGCCATGGGACAAAGACCTTAGCTAGACTTACCTTTCCTAGTTCCAGTTACCGTCATGCTGATCACACTGTCAGTGATCATAGGTACAGTTCTGTTACTAAGTGACAGCTATGGTGATGCTGGTAACCATGACCGAGACCTGAACTCAATTTACCATAGAAAGTTAATCTTCTACAGAAACTAGTCACAGCAACAGTGACCGTAGCTAGTTATTGTTACATTAGCCAGTTACAGTGACTGGCATCATAGACACACCGACAATGACCTTAGCTACACATATCTTCGTTAGTTACACTTACAGAGATGCTGTTGACAGTGACAGTGACCATAACAAGAGTGACCTTTGCTACCTAAAGGGACACGGATGTGGGTCACAATGACCTCATCCTTAGGTAAAATACTCTTAGCTAGTTACAGTTATTGTAACCTGGTCACACTCACAATGCCATCCATTACACTTGTCTGACCTAGTTACAGTAATGTTGATGTTTGTGACAGAGACTGTGTCCTTATAATCTGTCTTCCTGGTGCTGCCCTGACAAGCACATACCACAAATGAGATGGCCTTACCGAGCAGAAGATTATTCTTACAATTTAGAGGCTCTAAGTCCAAGTTCCAGGTGTGAGGCACTAGAGGCTGGGTGGAAAAACTTCTGCCTTTGGCTTCAGATGTGCCTCCTCCTGGCCCACATTCAGGGTGATGCTGGACACAGTGAGAGTGCCTTACGGAGACTAACATTAGGTACTTACACTTACGTTGATGCTGGTGAAACTGACAGTGACCTCAGGAAAAGTAAATTTTGATAATTACAGTTGCATTGATGGTAGGCACACTTAGTGATACCTTAGGTATGCTTCCTGAGCTAGTTGCTGTTACTGGGACTCTGGTCATCCTGACAGTGGTCTCAGCTACATTTCCCTTTACTAGTGACACTTTTGTTAAAGTGAAGGCCATTCTGTTCCCAATTATAGTGCATTTTGGTTCACATACCTTAGCTGGTTTCAGTTAGGGTGATGCTGGTAAGAGTGACAGCGATTTGAGAGAGAGACCTTAGCTCGGAACATGGTGATGCTTTTCATACTCACAGGGAACTTAGTTAGACCTACTTCAAATAGTTACAAGTATGTTGACAATTGTCTCACTGACTGTTACCTCACTTACACTTACCATAGCTAGTTCCAGTTACCGTCATGTTGGCCACGGGGACAATGACCTTAGTTAGCCTTACCTTTCCTAGTTCCAGTTACCGTCATGCTGTTCACACTGTCAGGGATCATAGCTACAGTTCTGTTACTTACTGACAGCTATGGTGGTGCTGGTAACCATGACAGTGACCTGAACAAAATGTACATAGATAGTTAAACTTGTAGTGATGCTCGTCACAGCAACAGTGACCTTAGCTAGTAATTTTTGTGTTAGCCAGTTATAGTTACTGGGTTCGTGGATACACTAAAACTGACCATAGCTACCCTCATCTTAGTTGCAGTTACGGAGATGCCCTTGACAGTGACAGTGACCATAGTAACACTGACCTTTGCTACCTAAAGGGACACTGATGCGAGTCACAATGATTGCATCCTTAGGTAAAGGACTCTTAGCTAGTTACAGTTACTGTAACCGGGTCACACTCACAATGTCATCCATTACACTTGTCTTACCTAGTTACAGTAACCTTGTTGGTTGTGACAGAGACTGTGTCCTTATAATCTGTCTTCTGGTGCTGCTCTGGCAAGAATATATCACAAATGAGATGGCCTTAGCGAACAGGAGATTATTCTTACAATTTAGAGGCTTTAAGTCCAAGTTCCAGGTGTAAGTCACTAGAGGCTTGGTGGAAACACCTCAGCCTTTGGCTTCAGATGTGCCTCCTCCTCCTGGCCATCTGGAGCTAGAGGTTCTCTTCACTCAGACAGCTGTTGACTATTGAGGCTGAAAAGTCCAAAGTAGACAAGTCAAAAGGCACCACTCATATTTGACCAAACCACAGGGAAGGCCATTCATTCAAGTCCATTGAAAGTCCCAAGTTGGGCAGAGCATGGCAGGCAGCTGGACAAGGAGTTGGTTACACGCAGGGTTCAAGTATGCTATAAGATGAAGACCATTCCCAAAGCTGTTTCTTATGTATGGGAAGTAGACCACATACCCAAAAGCAGCTCAGCAACTCACAGTTGAGTCCACCTGGGAGTTGAATACTAGTCTCATCATGGGGAATACTACATTTAGTTGCCCAGTCACTCACCCAGGCCAAGCCAAGTTCAAACTCCACGTTGACCACCACATCTTACGCAGGTTTACCTTAGCTAGTTATATTTATGGTGACTCGGTCAACCTTACAGTGACACATGCCATATTGAATTGCCCTTAGAGAGACTTATTTTAGTTAGGCAATAATGATGAGTCAGGATGCAATGACTGTGCTTTACTTAGTCTTCCACTAGCTAGTTCCAGTTATGGTGAATCTCGTCATAGTGACCGTGGCTAAACTTACATTAGCTGAGTAGAGTTACATTGATGCTAGGGGACTGACTGCTACCTCAGCTGTACTTACATCAGCTTGTTACTTTTAGGATGATATTGGTCATACTGACAGTGTCCTTACTTACACTTACTGAACTATTTACAGTTACAGCAAAGCTGGCCACAGAGAGAGTGACTTTAGGTAGACTGATCATACCTAATTGCAGTGAGGGTGATGCTACACAAACTGGCAGTGACCTTAGCTCCACTTCCTTTAGAGAGATACAGTTAGAATGACGCTGGTCACAGTGATAGCAACCTTAGTGAAACTTTCCTTTGCTGGTGCAGTTACGTTGATGGTAGACAATGTGACAGTCACCTTACTTTGCCTTCCCTTAACTACTCATAGTTATATTGAAACTCGTCCCACCGACAGAGACCTTACTCACACTTGCCTTAACTAGTTATAACTTATGGTGACACAAGTGATAGTGAAAGTGACCATCGTTACACTCACATTAGCTCATTACACTTACGGTGATGATGGTCACTGCCACAGTGATCTTAGTTAGACTTACCTTTCCTAGTTTCACTTATATCACATAGGTCACATCACCAGAGACCTTATCTATTCTTAGGTTGTCTAGTTAGAGGTACGGTGATGCTGGTCACACTGACAGTGACCATAATGAGACTCAGCCTTGCTAGTTACAGTTATGGTGATGCTGGTCACAGTGACAGTGACCTTTGTTATATTTACATTAGCTACTGTTAGGTTGACTCTAGTGACACTGACAGTGACCTCATTCATAACTACTACCACTTATGGTCACTCTGGTGACACTGAGAGTGAAATGAGCTACACTTATCTTTGCTAGTTACAGTTACACTGATGCTGGACACACTGAGAGTGACCTTGGTTAGATTTATGTTACCTAGCTACATATATGGTGATGCTGCTCACAGAGACAATGACCCTAGTCTTACCTTACCTGACTCCCGGTATGGTCATGCTGGTCACACTTACAGCGACCTTAACTACACTTCTCTTAGGTAGTTACAGTTGTGAGGACCAATTCAAAACTGAAAGTGTCCTCAGCTTGACTTTCCGTTCCTAGTTACAGTTAAGGTTTTGCTGGTCATAATGACAATGACCTTTGGTAAACTTACCTTAGCTGCTGACATTTCCTGGATTGTTAGTCACAGTGACAGGGACCTAAGCTAGACTTATTGCAATTGGTTACTGTTACCTTGGTGCTGTTCAGAGTGACAGGGACCTTAGCTACACTTGCTTAAGCCACTTACAATTAGGATGATGCTGGTCACAGAGACCATGACCGTAGCTACACTTACCTATGCTACTTACACTTTTGGTGACACTGGTCACACTGACAGTGACCTTAACTACACGTAAATGGGCTAGTCACATTTATGCTGATTCTAGGAACATGAACAGTGACCAAAGCTAGAGTTATTTTAACTTCTTACACTTAAGGTGGTGCTCTTCACAGTGATAGTTACCAAAGGTATTCTTGTTTTACCGACTTGCATTTATGCTGCCAATGGTCACAACGACAGTGGCCTTTGCTGCACACACATTAGCTAGTTAAGCACATGGGACCCTAGCTACACTTGCTAAAGAGACATACATTTATGGTGACCCTGCACTCAATGCCAGTGACCATTGCTTCACTTAGATTCGCTCCTTCGAGACATGGGGATGTTTGCAAAAATGACAGTGACCTTAGTCAAACTTATGTTAGCTAATTCCAGTTACAGTGATGCTGATCACAGTTAGAGTGACCTGAAAAGCTTGACATTCGCTAGATAAAATTATGTTGACCTTTATCAGACTCACCTTAGCTAGTTACATTCAGGGTGATGCTGGACACAGTGAGAGTGCCTTACTTGGACTAACCTTAGCTACTTACACTTAGGCTGATGCTGGTGATACTGACAGTGACCTCAGAAAAAATAAATTTTGATAATTACAGTTGCATTGATTGCAGGCACACTTACTGTTACCTTAGGTATGCTTCCATGAGCTACTTGCTGTTACTGGGACTCTGGTCATCCTGACAGTGGTCTCAGCTACACTTCCCTTTACTAGTGACACTTATGGTGACACTGGGCACACTGTAAGTGACCTCAGCTACATTTACATTTGTTAAAGTGATGGCCATGATATTCCCAGTGATAGTGCATTTTTTTTTTCACATACTTTAGGTGGTTTCAGTTAGGGTGATGCTGGTAAGGATGACAGTGACTTGAGAGAGTGACCTTAGCTCGGAACACGGTGATGATTTTCATACGCCCAGGGAACTTAGTTAGACCTACTTCAACTAGTTATGTGTTGTAGACCCTTGTCCCACTGACAGTTACCTCACTTACCCTTAACATAGCTAGTTCCAGTTACCTTCACACTGGCCACGGGGACAATGACCTTAGTTAGCCTTACCTTTCCTAGTTCCAGTTACTGTCATGCTGTTCACACTGCCAGTGATCATAGCTACAGTTCTGCTACTAACTGACAGCTATGGTGATGCTGGTATCCATGAGAGTGACCTGAACTCAGTGTAAACTTGTAGTGATGTTCGTCACAGCAACAGTGACCTTAGCTAGTTATTGTTCCGTTACCCAATTATAGTTACTGGGATCATGGACACACTGACACTCACATTAGTTACCCTCCTGTGAGTTAGTTGCCGTTACAGAGATGCCCTTGACAGTGACGGTGACCGTAGTAAGACTTATCTTTGCTACCTAAAGGGACACTGATGTGGGTCACAATGACTGCATCATTAGGTAAAATACTCTTAGCTAGTTACAGTTATTGTAACCGGGTCACACTCACAATGTCATCCATTACACTTGTCTTTCCTAGTTACAGTGACCTTGTTGGTTGTGAGAGAGACTGTGCCCTTACAATCTGTCTTCCTGGTGCTGCTCTGCTAAGAACTTACCACAAATGAGATGGCCTTAGCGAGCAAGAGATTATTCTTACAATTTAGAGGCTTTAAGTCAAAATTCCAAGTGCGAGACACTAGAGGCTGGGTGGGAACACCTCAGCCTTTGGCTTCAGATGTGCCTCCTCCTCCTGGCCCACTGGAGATACAGGTCCCCTTGAGTCAGACAGCTGTTGACTGTTGAGGCTGAAAAGTCCAAAGTAGACAAGTCAAAAAGCACAGCTCAGATTTGACCAAACCACAAGGCAGGCCATCCATTCAAGTCCATTGAAAGTCCCAAGTTGGACAGAGCATGGCAGGCAGCTGGACAAGGAGTTTTTTACACACAGGGTTCAAGCATGCTATAAGATGGACACCATTCCCAAAGCTGTTTCTTAGATATGGGAAACAGACCACATACCCAAAAACAGCACAGCAACTCACAGTGCAGTCCACCTTAGAGTTGGTTACCAGTCTCATCATGGGGAATACTACATTCAGCTGCCCAGCCACTCACCCAAGCCAAGCCAAGTTCACACTCCACACTGACCACCACCCCTTAGGCAGGCTTACCTTAGCTAGTTATATTTATGGTGACTTGGTCACACTTACAGTGACACATGCAATATTGAATTGCCCTTATTTTAGTTAGGCAATGATGGTGAGGCAGATGCAATGACAGTGCTTTACTTAGTTTTCCACTAGCTAGTTCCAGTTATGGTGAATCTTGTCATAATGACCGTGGCTAAACTTACATTAGCTGTGTAGAGATACACTGTTGCTAGGGGACTGACTGCTACCTCACCTATACTTACATCAGCTTCTTACTCTTAGGATGATATTGGTCATACTGATAGTGTCCTTACTTACACTTACTGAACTATTTACAGTTACAGCAAAGCTGGCCACACAGACAGTGACTTTAGCTAGACTGATCATACCTAATTGCAGTGAAGGTGATGCTGCACAAACTGGCAGTGACCTTAGCTCCACTTCCTTTAGAGAGATACATTTGGAATGACGCTGGTCACAGTGATAGTAACCTTAGTGAAACTTACCTTTGCTGGTACAGTTACGTTGATGGTAGACAATTTGACAGTCACCTTACTTTGCCTTCCCTTAACTACTTACAGTTATATTGACACTCGTCCCACTGACAGTGATCTTACTCACACTTGTCTTAGCTAGTTACACTTATGGTGACACAAGTGATAGTGAAAGTGACCATCGTTACACTCACATTAGCTCATTACACTTACGGTGATGATGGTCAC
>NW_006922658.1:198412-249175 GCF_000298275.1 Orycteropus afer afer
TGGTGATGCTGGTCACAGTGACAGTGACCTTTGTTATATTTACATTAGCTACTGTTAGGTTGACTCTAGTGACACTGACAGTGACCTCATTCATAGCTACTTCCACTTATGGTCATGCTGGTGACACTGAGAGTGAAATGAGCTACACTTATCTTTGCTAGTTACAGTTACGCTGATGCTGGACACACTGAGAGTGACCTTGGTTAGATTTATGTTACCTAGCTACATATATGGTGATGCTGCTCACAGTGACAATGACTCTAGTCTTACCTTACCTGACTCCCAGTATGGTCATGCTGGTCACACTGACAGCGACCTTAACTACACTTCTCTTAGGCAGTTATGGTTGCAATGACCATTTCAAAACTGAAAGTGTCCTCAACTTGACTTTCCGTTTCCAGTTACAGTTAAGGTGTTGCTGGTCACAATGACAATGACCTTTGCTAAACGTACCTTAAGTGATGACATTTACTGTATTGTTCATCACAGTGACAGGGACCTAAGCTAGACTTATTGCAATTGGTTACTGTTACCTTGGTGTTGTTCAGAGTGACAGGGACCTTAGCTACACTTGCTTAAGCCACTTACTATTATGGTGATGCTGGTCACAGAGACCGTGACCCTAGCTTCACTTACCTATGCTACTTACTTATAGTCACACTGATCACACTGACTGTGACCTGAACTACACATAAATGGCTAGTCACATTTATGCTGATTCTAGGAACATGAACAGTGACCAAAGCTAGAGTTATTTTAACTTCTTACCCTTAAGGTGGTGCTCTTCACAGTGATAGTGACCAAAGCAATTCTTGTTTTAGCGACTTGCATTTATGCTGCCAATGGTCACAATGACAGTGGCCTTTGCTGCCCACACGTTAGCTAGTTAAGCACATGGGACCCTAGCTACTCTTGCTATAGAGACATACATTTATGGTGACCCTTCTCTCAATGCCAGTGACCTTTGCTTCACTTAGGTTCGCTCCTTAGAGACATGGGGATGCTGGCAAAAAGGACGGTGACCTTAGGCAAACTTATGTGAGCTAATTCCAGTTACAGTGATGCTGATCACAGTTAGAGTGACCTGCAAAGCTTGACATTAGCTAGATAAAGTTATGGTGACCTTTATCAAACTCACCTTAGCTAGTTACATTCAGGGTGATGCTGGACACAGTGAGAGTGTCTTACTGAGACTGACCTATTTCACACCATCAGGTCAGGCTGCATGGTACAGACGCTCAGCATTGCCTCTGTGTTTTCTCCTTGTAAGGTCTAAGTGCACCCCCAGTGACACTGCCACTATTATTTCACACCATCGTGGTTCAATGCCACAAAGCTCTTGCCACTGACCAAAAACAGAGGTGGAGTGGGATGGTGGCCCCGGTGAGGTCTGAGTCAGGGTGCTGGAGTAGGGGCCGGCTCCTCTCACTGGCCATGGTGGCACAGAAGGTGGACATCAGGGACAAAAGTTATCGGGACACCAGCTGAGGGGCTGCTCTGGGTTGGCCCTCCACAAAGCCAGGCTGGCTTAGGCTGGGCCTCCCCAGCTGTATCACCAGGCCAGATTGTGGGCACAGTCCCTGGACCTGGGACATCAGAAGTGATGGACAGTTGGAGTGAAGAGCAGGCCCTGCTCCATCCCAAACTGTATGCACTTGGGAGAGTGAATTCACTTTGGTGTCCGAGCCTTGTTTGCCTCCTCTGTAAGAGGGGACACGAATGGACGTTCCCTGGAAGCGGCACTTCTGGGGTGAGGTGTGCAGGAAGTACGCATGGGCACGGGGGCAGGCATGGCTGAGGGCTGTTTCCCCTGTGGGGTCAGGGCTTGGGGTGGACCTAGAGCCATCCAGCGTGAAGTCAGAGCCTGGCCCTCAGAGGCATCCAAGAAGGCTGGCCTGGCCTCCCTGAGCCCAGTGATGTCGAGGCAGTACACCTCCGAATCCCTTGAACAAACAGCTCAGGGCACCAGGAGGCTCCAGTCTTCAAAGGGACAGCAAGTGCGTCTTAGTCCCCTCTTGCCTCAGAGAACAGGCTGGGCTGTACAGAATGGACTAATGTTCTAAGATGGCCCTAAGCATCTCCTCAGAGCATCTGGGGTTAGGGGGAACCTTCTTCCTGGGCATGTGGTCCCACCTCCCATACTCACCAACGAGATGGACACCCTAAGCCTTCACGGGGACTGCTCTCAAGTGTCCACGTCACTGGGTGAACAGGTCCTTGAGGTTGGTGTTCCTTGGCCCAAGAAAGATCAGGTGCCTAGAGGACAGCCCCAGGGTCTTGCAAGCTCTACCCTAGGCCCATCCCCATCTCCCATTGCACAATTGCCAGCGTGTTCTCCCCTATTGAAGAGGAGGCTGAGGATGGCTCTGTGCCCCCAGCTACCCACGATCCCCAGCGGGTGGCTGCACTGCCCTTCCCGCCATACCCAGGGCTTTTCAAGCATGCCCAGTCACACCAAACCTGAGCACCCTCTCGGTGCCCCATTCCTTCTGCCCGTAGTGCCCATCCAGCCATGCCATGCCATGCTCTTCAAGCACTGCAGCTCAAATATCACCTTGCCCACGGGCCCTCCTGATCCCAACAGGGGCCACCTCCCAGCTTCCTCCCCAGGCAAATGCCAAGCTCTCAGCCTGGGTTGTGTGACTGAGGCCATGAGTCCCCTCCACTCAGGGCCTACCAGGTGCGAGGAGCCAGTGAACACAAGGGTTGCCTCCCCAAGCTAAGCAGAACTCACTGCCAGGTGTGTCCCCCACACCTCCACGAGGATCCCAGGGAGCCCTGAGAATGCACCATCCCCCTATCCTTCGTCTCTGGTGTCAGAAGCCCCAGTGCTGGCCAAGTGTCTTCCCCCTTCCTCCCTTGGAGGCTAGGCACCGCCCTTAGGGCAAGGTCCCTAGGTCCCCCACACAACACAGGGCCCGGTAGCCATGACCTCCTTCAGCGCACTCCGTCTGCCTTTTCAGGCTTAAAAAATCCCACCCAGCCAGGATCAGACAGCATTCCTCAGCACTGCTATCCACACCCCAGCCACCTGCCCCTTCCAGGAGCAAGCCTGCATCCAGAGCCCCAGACTTGGCCCGAGCCCCCACGCCTGCCACCCTGCCCACCCCTCTGGGTCCACTAACCAGTATCTGCCTGGGTGCCACCCCTTTCCCACTTCACCCTGGCACCCCCTCAGGACGCACCTCATGCCCAATGACCTGGGCAGGGAAGGGGGGAAGGGATGCACGGCGGAGGAGAGAGACTGGGGGTGTCGCGGGGAAGGGGCATCACTGTTGGGGATCCAAGCACCAAGTGGGCGTCTCCACGTGGCCGTGCACTCACCTCAACACCAGGCACCCAGCGTGCCCACCTTCACCAGGCGGCGGCCTGGCATCCCCCTTCTGTACAGCATGGGCTTAGGCGCTGGACAGTGATGTGCCCTGAGCACAGTAGGCACTCAAACAAGCCAGCCTCTTCCCCCTGCTAGCCTTCACACTGGCCACGGTGGCACAGAAGGTGGCCCTCGGGGACCAAAGTTATCGGGACACCAGCTGAGAGGCTGCTGTGGGTTGGCCCTCCACACTGCCAGGCTGGCTTAGGCTGGGCCTTCCCAGCTGTGTCACCAGGCCAGAGGTGGGCACAGGCCCTGGACCTGGGGCATCAGAGGCAACAGGCATTTGGGGTGAAGGGCAGGCCCCACTCCATCCCCATCTATACGCACTTCAGAGAGTGAATTCACTTTGGTGTCCGAGCCTTGGTTGCCTCCTCTGTAAGAGGAGACACAAATGGACAGTCCCTGGAAGTGGCGCCTCTGGGGTGAGGTGTACAGGAAGTACGCGTGGGCATGGGGGCAGGCACGGCTGAGGGTAGTTTCCCCTGTAGCGTCAGGGGTTGGAGTGGACCTAGAGCCATTCAGCGTGAGGTCAGAGCCTGGACCTCAGAGGTGCCCTGGGGGCTGGCCTGGCCTCCCTGAGCCCGGTGACTTCTAGGCGGGACACCACCCAACCTTGAGCAAATAGCTCAGGGCACAGCTATCGAAGTGACAGCAAATGTGTCTCAGTCCCCTCTTGCCTCAGAGGACAGGCTGGGCTGTACAGAACGGATGTTAGGCTTTGACCGTCTCAGCAGAGCATCCTGCGTTAGGGGGAACCTTCTTCCTGGGAGTGTGGTCCCACCTCCCATACCCTGCTCACCAGGAAGATGGACACCCTAAGCCTTCATGGGAACTGGTCTCAAGTGTCCACATCACTGGGTGAATAGGTCCTCGGGGGTGGTGTTCCATGGCCTGCCAAGAAGGATCAGGTGCCTACAGGACAGCCCTGGGGGCTTGCGAGCTCTACCCTAGGCCCATCCCCATCTCCCGTCGCACAGTTACCAGTGTGTCCTCCCCTTTTGAAGAGGAGGCTGAGGATGGCTCTGTGTCCCCAGCTTCCCATGGTCCCCAGTGGGTGGCCGCACTGTCTTTCCTGCCATACCCAGGGCTTTTCCAAGCATGCCCAGTCCCGCCAAAGCCGAGCACCCTCACGGTGCCCCATCCCTTCTGCCCGTAGTGCCCATCTACCCATGCCATGCCATGCCATGCCCTTCAAGCGCTGCAGTTCAAATATCACCTTGCCCATAGCCCCTCCTGATCCCAACTGCGGCCACCTCCCAGCTTCCTCCCTAGGCAAATGCCAAGCTCTCGGCCTGGGCTGTGTGAGTGAGGCTACAATTCCCTTATGGTGTGAGGAGTCATATCTTAGGGGACTGTCCGACCCCTCATCCACCCTGTGCCTGGCCCTGGGAAGCCAAAGTTCCACAAACATTGGACCAGGGTTGGGCAGGAGTCCCCTCCACACAGGGCCTTCCAGGTGCGAGGAGCCAGTGAACACAAGGGTTGCCTCCCCAAGCCGAGCAGACCTCACTGCCAGATTTGTCCCCCACACCTTGACAAGGATCCCAGGGAGCCCTGGGAAGGCACCGCCCCCCCCCCATCCTTTGACTCCATTGTCAGAAGCCCCAGTGCTGGCCAAGTGTCTTCTCCCTTCCTCCCTTGGAGGCTAGGCACCGCCCTTAGGGCAATGTCCCTAGTTACCCCGCAGGACACAGGGCCCGGTTGCCACGACCTCCTCCAGCACACTCCCACCACCTTTTCAGGCTTAAAAAAACTCACCCAGCCAGGATCAGACAGCATTCCTCAGCACTGCTGTCCACACCCCTGCCACCTGCCCCTTCCAGGCGTAGAGCCTGCATCCAGAGCCCCAGACTTGGTCTGAGCCCCCGCGCCTGCTGCACTGCCCACCCCTCTGGGTCCACTAACCAGTATCTGCCTGGGTGCTGCCCCTTCCCCACTTCACCCTGGCACCCCCTCAGGACGCACCTCATGCCCAATGACCTGGGCAGGGAAGGGGGAGGGGAGGCACGGTGGAGGGGAAGGACTGGGGCTGTTGCGGGGGAGGGGTGACACTCTTGGGGAACCGGGCACCCAGTGGGCATCTCCTCATGGCCACCCACTCACCTCAAGTCCAGGCACCCAGTGTGCTCACCTTCACCAGGCGGCGGCAGCGACGGCGTGCACAGACCTGGACCCGCTTCTGCACAGCGAGGGCTTAGGCACTGGACAGTGATGTGCTCTGAGCACAGTAGGTGCTCAAACAAGGCCAGCCTCTTCCCCCCTGCTAGCCTGCGGATCCCCCTCCTCAAGCCCCAAGGGGCGGTGGAGCTGCGAGGGCAGTGCATTGCCAGGCCAAACCTCAAGCAGGCGCTGCAGGCCCCTGAGCACCATGCGTCTCCCATTGCGATGTATCATGCGTGCCAGCTCGCCTCTCATTGGGCCTCCCCAAGCCAAGCAGACCTCACTACCAAGTGTGTCCCCCACGCCTAGATGAGGATCCCAGGGAACCCTGGGAAGGCACCACCCCCCATCCTTCATTTCTGGTGTCAGAAGCTCCTGTGCTGGCCAAGTGTCTTCCCCCTTCCGCCACGCGTCTGCCACTGCTACATATCATGCATGCCAGCTTGCCTCTCATTGGGCATGTGCCGCTGACGGACACAGCCCTAGCCCAATGGTGGCTGGTGGAAAAGGGGCCTCCCTTGGAGACCTCCCCACAGTTGTGGCAGCTTTGTCCACAGACGAGGCCTGTGAGATGATGGCGAGGGGCTGTCTGTGGTCTGATTTTGAGCCCAGTGTGGTCACTTTGGAGCCCCATCACCTCGGCTAGATGGCTCTGTCTTTGATATGGGGCTGGTGGCACTTTCTTTGTTGATTATCGTGGGAAAAAGCAAACCTCTCCCCGGTCCTAGTTATCTGGGAGATGGGCTGCCCAGTGGGACCATGACCTCTTAACTCACAACATCAGTGCTACCTCCTCACTCTGCTGACTCCTTTCACCTTCACCTTGGAGTTCTCCTGCCATTTCCCGACCTTCACCTCCCATCACTTTCCTGCTTCTTGATCTCACCCAACACACATTCCTTATACTTGAATTCTCTCCTCAGTTTTCCTTCCACCCCAATCAACTTTCACAGCCACAGGCACACAGACAAATATGTGGGTATAAATGCACATCACAGAACCATCCACAGAAGTCAAAAGAAAAAAAAAAAAATTAAAAATGTCTTTCCAGAAATGATGAAGTCAACCCAATACAGCATACCTTTGATACCATTCACTCATTGAAAGGAATTTCTGAGTAATACACAGGCCACCTTGACGAGCATCAAAAATATCAATGACTAAGTGACAGATGTCAGACACTAAAAGCCATGAACCATAGATGACATTTGAATGAAAAATCTAGAGTGGGTAAATCCATCGACACAAACAATGAAGTATGGGTATACAGGAGCTGCAGGGGGCAGAGAGGAAAGAGGGAACTTCTCGACTACGAAGTTTCTGTCTGGTTCGATGGCCTTGCTCTGCAAGTAGACATTCTGATGGCTGCCAACCTTGCGAAGGTAGGTAAATATACCGAACGGTACACTTGGCAATCTTTCAAAGAAGGGACCTCATTTTATGTCAGCTCGAACTGACTAAACAATCAAGTAAACTTTACACAGAAAAGTCAATGTAAGCTGCACTTGGAGAAAATGCGAAGTCAATGACAAAGCAGATAACGTGATTGAGCCTTGTAGCTCCCATCTCAGATCAGGGAAAGGCAGGCCGTGGGCTCAAGATCAGGTTAGCTTACACGAATGATGAAGGGCGGCTGGGGCTGTCTGTGCCTCTGCCTCTAGAGCAGTGTATTTGTACTCTAGTGCTTCTCTAAGACAAAAACCCAGAGGCAATAGTTTGAGAAACAGGAATCTGTCCTCTTACAATCATTGACACAAGAAGTAGTCCAAGTTGAAAGTGCTAGCTATGGGCTGGGTGAAGGCTTCTCAATCTGGGCTTCACTTCTGCCCCCTGTTCCAAGTCCACACGAACTAGAGGCATCTCCTATGGCAGGCAGCTGCTGGCAACTCAGGTTGATGAGCTCAAGGTCTGTAAGGAAAGAGGGACCATCCCATTGTCAACAGGTGACAGAGCAGACCACTGATTCAGGTAAAAAAAAAATAAATAAAACATTTCAGATCCACTGTTTCTCTGGGTGTTGGACAGAGAAGGGTCATAGTCTGAAACAGCAACAAGAACCATCAGACATGTTGGGGGATGTGGCTCAGACTGGGAAGCCCAGGCTTCAGTGAATGTGGCAGGAGACACACAACTGCTTCTAGCAGTAACCACTTCTCCATTTAATGAGCAGTATTTGAGTTTGGAGAAGGACATCCAATATTGGGCACCTCGGATCTGTTGGTTAACCACATGGTCATGGTCAATACCTGGTGAGAGAACAAAGGTTTAGTGACGTGAACGGCTCCTGAAAGCTAAGGCAGGACCGACAATCATCTGACACCAAAGCTCTGTGAATAAGATATATCAGAACATCAATAATGGTTTCTGGGAAATAAAAGTGGTGTCTCCCTCACAGGCCATGATGTGTGCATGTGGAAACAAGTGTAAATGGACAGTGAAGCCAACTGACAGATGAGACATCTAGCGTCCAGAGTGAAAGCACTAAAGAGAGTAGGCCAAATGCACTCACCCTAAGTCAGGGCTGAGCCTTCGTGAAGTATTATGCAGGGGACAGGGAGGCACGACTGCCATCCCCTGTTCTTTGTCTATGTCCTGTCCGAAGTCCTGCAGATACAGTGAGCAGCGGTCATCTCTTGAGGTACCCAAGGCCCTTTATGTTATAGGCCTCCCCTTGCTGCCCATCCGATCCTGGGACCAGATTTTCCATCAGAGGAGGTTTCAGTTTCCTGTCTGTCAGCATGTGCTGGGTGTGCAACATGACATTCTGCTTTATGGGTTAACTCCTAGTTCTCCTCAGAAACCTAGTCACATGGCCTTCTCAGGAGCAGGAAAGTGTGCACCCTCTTAGACGCACATGTGGAAACGAAACACCCATTTGGAGGAGATGATGATTATGGCCAGCATGAGACAAAGGCCGGGCAATCCAAACCTAGAAAAGTCCACTGAGTCATGGCTAAACACATTCTACCAGCCCTCTCCCATCTCAAACTGCACAGGGAAGAGGAGAGCTTAAGCAGAGAGGAGGAGGTCCTGGGACAAGGGTTCAAGATGTCTACCTCTGACACCTGACGAACCAAGGTCATCCACAGCCAGTCACTGACAGAGGTCTGCACCACAGAGGGTGGTCATGGAGGCAAACAAATTCCAGAGAAGATGCCAGCTCAGCCTGAGATAGCCCATGCCCTGCAGCGTGGGAGTCATTTGGAACCTCTAGTGAAAACTTAGGTCCCAGCATTTAGGTGACCAGGTTGCCTGGAATGGAGCTTTGAACCAGATCCTGACTTGGGCCACACCCTGATGCTCAGCCCACAGTACACCCAATTTCATCAACTACTCCCAGCCAGTTGAAAGTCCTGGTCATGACCAGCAGAATGAACCCTTGGTGGGGAGGCATCATGGAGATGAAACCACGGAATGCCCTGCACAACTATTAGCTATGAGACAGCACCACTGCCATCATCTTCTTCAGCACCTACCACTACTGAGTTTGTATCGATCACATGACACCCTCCTTCCCAATCCCCTCTGTTAGTCCAAAGATGAGCCTGCCTCATTGTCAGAACATTTGGCCTCATCACTTCTGTTCTCCCTACCTCTGGGCAGCTCATCAGGTGTCCCACCAGGACAAGGTGTGGTGTAGCTATGAGGAGTGGTTTGGGGCTGTCTGGGTGGGAACAGAGTGGTGGCCTGGCCTGGCTCAGACTGATGTAAGACACGCCAGGGTACTTTCAACTTTGATCTGGTGGGTGGCGGCCAGAGTCTTCATAGGTGAGGCCTGAGCCGTCTTCTGAACCCACTTGAAAGGGTCCAAATCGTGAATTCCGGAGGAAACAGGGATACATGGTGGTTTACCAAGTGCCTTCAGTGAAATGAGCCAGGCCGTGAGCCGCCAGCACCTGGTTGCCCGGTGACCCGTGTTCCGAGTTCTATTGGTCTCCATTGTCAAGGAAGTGACATCATAGCCTGCATACTCAGACTTGTGCCCTCTTGCGATGGAAATCCTCGCTAAAAATCCCCCTGGGTTGCCAAATTCATGGCTCTCCAAGCATCGTGTCCGTACCCGGACCCAGTGACAGCAATCCACTCCACTCCACAGGAGAGAAGGCCTGGGTTCAGCCAGGTCCACTGCTTTCAGTACACTGACAAGGCTTCACACATGGATCCTCCGTCTAAACCACTTTATCGCCCTGGACAAGTCAAGAAGTGTCTCTCAGGCATTCAACTGCATCCTGGTGGAGCAGCATAGCACCTAAGATTTATGGTTCTGTGGGGGTTAGGTATTTAAAAGGTTGTTGTTGTTGTTGTTGGGGACTCTCTCATTACCCACTCCTTCTTGTTCCTCGCCCTATTACCTTCTCTCTCATTACACAGGGTCTCATCACTTCTCTCTCTACCTCCTAACTTACAAAATGACTGCTACTTCCTGACCCTCCTGACTCATTTCACCTGCAACTGGGAGTTTTCCAGCCCTTTCTGGCCTCTTCAACTCCCACCACTTTCCTGCTTCTTGATCTCACCCAACACACATTCCTTATACTTGAATTCTCTTCTCAGTTCTCCTTACACCTCTGCCAATTTACACGACCACAGGCACTCAGACAAACATGTGGGTACAAACGCTCATCACAGAACCATCCTCAGAAGTCAAAAGAAGCAAACTTTCCAAATGTCTGTCCCGAAATGATGAAGTAAACCCAATACAGCATACCTATGATACCTTTCACTCATCGAAAGGGATTTCCGAGTAACACACGCACCATATTGAAAAGCATCAAAAATATTGATGACTAACTGTCAGGTGTCAGACACTAAAGGAAATGTACCATAGGATGCCATTTAAATGAAAAATCCAGAGTGGATAAATCCACCTACACACACAGTGAAGTATAGTGGGACTGCAGGGGATGCAGGGGAGAGAGGGAAGTTCTTGACTTGCCAATTTCCATGACCACAGGCACTCAGACAAACACATGGGCACAAACGGTCATCACAGAACCATCCACAGAAGTCAAAAGAAGCAAACTTTCCAAATGTCTGTCCAGAAATGAGGAATTCAACCTAATACAGAATACCTATGATACCTTTCAGTCATAGAAAGGAATTTCCGAGTAACACACGGTCCACATTGATAAGCATCAAAAATATTGATGACTAATTGACAGGTGTCAGACACTAAAAGCCATGTACCTTAGGATGCCACATAAATGAAAAATCCTGAGTGGGTAAATCCACCACCACACACGGCAAAGTATGGGTATACAGGGGTTGTAGGGGGCAGAGGGGAGAGAGGGATGTTCTTGACTACCAAGGTTCTGTCTGGGCCGATGGCCTTGCTCTGCTAGTAGACATGCTGATGGCTGCCAACCTTCTGATGGTAGGTAAATGCAACAAACTATACACTTGACAATCATTCAAACAAGGGAACTCATTGCATGTTAGATCGAAAACCAGTATTGGACTAAACAATCAAGGAAACTTAGAAAAGTCAACTTTAGCTGCACTTGGAGTAAACATGAAGTCAATGACAAACCAGATAACGTGATACAAGACTCATAGCTCCTGTCTCAGGTCAGGGAAACGCACGCCGTGTGCTCAAGCTCAGGGTAATTTACACAAATGCTGAAGGAGGTGCTGGGGCTGACTCTGCCTCTGTCTCTAGAGCAGTGTATTGGTTCTGTAGTGCTGCTCTAAGACAAATACCAAAAGGCAATAGTTTGACAATCAGGAATCTGTCTGCTTACAATCTTTGAGACAAGAAGTAGACCAAGCTGAAAGCGTTAGCTAGGGGCTAGGTGAAGACTTCTCAATCGTCGGCTTCAGTTCTGCCTCCTATTCCACGTCCACATGAGCTAGAGGCATCTCCTATGGCAGGCAGCTGCTGGCAGGTCAGGTTGAAGAGCCCAAGGACTGCAAGGAAAGCAGAACCATCCCATTGTCAAGAGGAAACACAGCACACCACTTGTTCAGCTAAAAAAAAAAAAAAAAGAAAGAAAACATGTTTCAATCTACTGTTTCTCTGGACGTGAGACAGAGAAGGGTCATAGTCTGAAACAGCAACAAGAACCACAAGACATGTCTGGGGATGTGGCTCAGACTGAGAAGCCCAGGCTTCAGTGAATGTGGCAGGAGACACACAACTGCTTCCAGCAGTAACCAATTCTCCATTTAATGAGCAGTATTGGAGGTTGGAGAAGGACTTCCATTATTGGGCAACTCCGATCTTTTGGTTTACCACATGGTCACGGTCAATACCTGTATGACGAACAAAACAAAGTGAGTCCTCAGGCCACAAGCCCTCATAGAGGTGAGAGAACAAAAGTTTAATGACATCAATGGCTCCTGAAAGCTAACTACGTCAGGACCGACAACCATCTGACACCAAGGCTCTGTGAATAAGATATATCAGAATATCAACAGTGGCCTCTGGGGAATAAAAAAGGTGTCAAGCTCACAGGTCATGATGTGTGCGTCTGGAAACAAGTGGGAATGGACTGTCAAGCCAACTGCCAGATGAGACATCTAGCGTCCAGGGGGAAAGCACTAAAGAGAGTAAGCAAAATGCAAGAGTAGGCAATGGTGAACAACAAGGGAAAGACGTCCAAAGGGCTTCCCCTCCGATAGTCAAGAAGTATTGGAAGAAACACATGGCCCGGGGCCAAGGCTGGAGTGAGGAGTGGAGTAGAGGAAAGGGTTTTGAGATAGGATTCCTTAGGATTGGAAGAGGGTCCTTAAAGGGAGAAAACACTAGGAGGGATTTCAGTGGGGTCTCCAGGAAGTTGTTTCTTACCCAGGACACACTCTGGCCTCCTGGGGTTGTTGTGATTTGAGACCCCTCCAAACATGCACTCACCCTAAGCCTGGGCCGAGCCTTTGTGAACTCTTCCTCAGGGGAGAAGGAGGCACGACTGCCGTCCCCCTGATCCTTGTCTATCTCCTGTCCGAAGTCCTGCAGATACAGTGAGCAGCGGTCATCTCTGGAGGTATCCAGGGCCCTTTGAGTTTGAGGCCTCCCCTTGCTGCCTGTCTGATCCTGATACAAGATTGGCCATCAGAGGAGGTTTCAGTTCCCTGTCCGTCACCATGTGCTGGGTGATGGGTGTGCAACTTGGCATTCTGCTTTATGGGTTAACTGCTAGCTGTTCTCAGAACCCTACTCTCATGGCCTTCTCAGGAGCAGGAAAGTGTGCACCCTCTTAGAAGCACAGGTGGAAAGGAAAGACCTACTGGGAGAAATGATCATTATGGCCAACATGAGACAAAGGCCGGACAATCCAAACCTCGAAAAGTCAACTCAGTCATGGCTAAACACATTCTACCAGCCCTCTCCTACCTCTAACTGCACAGGACACGGGAGAGCTTAAGCAGAGAGGAGCAGGTCCTGGGACAAGGGCTCAAGTTGTCTACCTCTGACACCTGATGAACCAGGGTCATCCACGGCCAGTCACTGACGGAGGCCTGCACCTCAGAGGCCAGTCATGTAGGCCAACAATTTCCCAGTGAAGGTGCCAGCTCAGCTTGAGATAGCCCCTACCCTGAAGTGTGGGAATCATCTGGAACCTCTGGTAGAAACTTAGGTCCCAGCATCCTAAGTGACCAAGTCGGCTGGAATGGAGCTTTGAACCAGATCCTTACGTGGTCCACACCCTGATGCTCAGCCCACAATACACCCAACTGGATGAAGTACTCCCAGTCAGTTGCAAAGTCCTGGTCATGACCAGCAGAAGGGACCAATGATGGGGAGACATAATGAGGATGGAGCCACGGAATGCCCTCAACAACTACTAGCTAGGGGGCAGCACCACTGCCATCATCTTCATCGGCACCTACCCTTACCGAGTCTTTGTCGATCACATGACACCCTCCTTCCCGATCCCCTCTGTTAGTCCCAAGGTGAGCCTGCCTCATCGTCACAACATTTGGCCTCATCACTTCTGTCCTCCCTCCCTGCCACTCATCTGGCATCCCACGAGGACTAGGTCTGCTGTAGCCATGAGGAGTGGTTTGGGGCTGCTGAGGAGGGATCAGAGTGGTGGCCTGGCCTGGCTCACACTGACTCAGGACACCTCGTGGTACCTTCAACTTCCTTCTGGCGGATGGCGGCCAGAGTCTTCAGGGGTGAGAGCGGAGCTGTCTTCTGAACCAACTTGAAAGGGTCCAACTCGTGAATTCCGGAGAAAAAAGGGATACGTAGTGGTTCACCAAGTGCCTTCAGTGAAATGAGCCAGGCTGTGAGCCACCAGCACCTGGTTGCCCAGTGACCTGTCTTCCAAGTTCTATTGGTCTCCATTGTCAAGGAAGTGACATCGTAGCCTGCATACCTGACTTGTACCCTCTCCTGTTGGAAATCAATGCTAAAAATCCCACTGGGTTGCCAAATTCGCAGCTCTCTTAGCATCACATCCATACTCGGACACAGTGACAGCAATCCACCCCACTCCACAGGAGCCAGAGAAGTCCTGGGTTCAGCCAGGTCCACAGCTTTCAGGACACTGAGATGGCTTCACACATGGATCCTCCTTCTTCACCACTTTCTCACCCTGGACAAGTCAACGAGTGTCTCTCGGCCACTCAACTTCAACCTGGTGGAGCAGCATAGCCTCTGAGACATACATTTCTGCAAGGGTTAGGCATTTAAACGGCTGTTTTTGTTGTTGTTGGGGCGTCTCATTACCCACTCCTTGTTGTTCCTCACCCTATTACCTTCTCTCTCATTACAGAGGGTCTCATCACTTCTCTCTCTACCTCCTAACTTACAACACGAGTGTTACATCCTGACCCTCCCGACTCCTTTCACCTGCACCTGGGAGTTCTCCAGCCCTTTCCCACCTCTTCACCTCCCATTACTTTCCTGATTCTTGATCTCACCCAACACACATTCCTTATACTTGAATTCTCTTCTCAGTACTCCTTACACCTCTGCCAATTTGCATGACCACAGGCACTCAGACAAATATGTGGGCACTAATGCTCATCACAGAAACATCCACAGAATTCAAAAGAAGCAAACTTTCCCATTGTCTGTCCAGAAATGATGAAGTCAACCCAATACAGCCTACATATGCTATCTTTCACTCATCGAAGGGAATTTCCGAGTAACACACGGTCCACATTGAATAGCATCAAAAATATCAATGACTAACTGACAGGTGTCAGACACTAAAAGCCATGTACCTTAGGATGCCATTTAAATGAAAAATCCAGAGTGGATAAATCCATCGACACACACAGTGAAGTATAGATGGACTGCAAGGGACACGGTGGAGAGAGGGAAGTTCTTGACTACCAAGGTTCTGTCTGGGCCGATGGCCTTGCTCTGCTAGTAGACATGCTGAAGGCTGCCAACCTTCCGGCAGTACATAAAGGCAACAAACTGTACACTTGACAATCATTCAAACAATGGAACTCGTTGTGTCAGATCGAAAACTAATATTGGACTAAACAGTCAAGGAAACTTAAAACAGAAAAGTCAACGTAAGCTGCACTTGGAGTAAACGCGAAGTCAGTGACAAACCAGATAACGTGATACAAGACTCATAGCTCCTGTCTCAGGTCAGGGAAATGCACACCGTGTGCTCAAGCTCAAGGTAGCTTACACGAATGCTGAAGGAGTTGCTGGGGCTGCCTCTGCTTCTTCTTCTAGAACAGTGTATTGGTTCCGTAGTGCTGCTCTAAGACACATACCAAAAGGCAATAGTTTGACAAACAGGAACAAGTCCTTTTACAATCTTTGAGACAAGAAGTAGTCCAAGTTGAATGTGTTAGCATGGGGCTAGGCGAAGGCTTCTCGATTGTGGGCTTCAGTTCTGCCTCCTATTCCAGGTCCACACGAGGTAGAGGTGTCTCCTATGGCAGGCAGCTGCTGGCAGCTCAGGTTGATGAGCCCAAGGTCTGCAGGGAAAGCTGGACCATCCCATTGTAAAGAGGAAACACAGCAGACCACTGGTTCAGGTAAAAAAAAAAAAAAAAAAAAATTCCGATCCACTGTTTCTCTGGCTGTGAGACAGTGAAGGGTCACAGTCTGAAACAGCAACAAGAACCACCAGACATGTCCGGGGATGTGGCTCAGACTGAGAAGCCCAGGCTTCAGTGGCAAGAGCTTTGGGGCATTGGACCATGATAGTGTGAAATAATAGCCGTGGTGTGAGCGGGGGGCACACTTAGACCTTGCAATGAGAAAACACAGAGGGAACACTGACTGTATATCCCATGCAGTCTGAGCCCTTCAAACAGGGAATGAACACTGGATCAGAAGCAGAGTTTGGCAGTCTGTCTTGAGGTTCCTCCTATGAGCTCCCCAGAGGTGCACAGGGGCCTCTGGTCTTGACTGAGCCTGATCTCCTGCTTCTCCCTCTCAGTAGGCTTCCTTGCCTTCCCAAACCTCCTTTCCTGGGCTGGGACTCTTGGAAGTCCCCAAAGTCTCTCAGACTGGTTGCGTGGGGGTTGTGAGGACCAGACCAGCCTCAGCCAAATGGATCTGTGGGGTGTGCAGAGTCCATCCCACGTTCCAAGTGCAGTGTCAGCGAGAAAGATGAAGCCCCTCTACCAGATGCAGCAATAGCAGTCACCACTCTGGCCTCGGACATGGTAACGACGGCACAGGTAGCGCAGGACTGGGCAGGGTGCCGTGGGTTCGCTACGAGGCTGCAGGCATTCCTCCGCATCCAACCACAGCAAGCTGGAGCCCCCAGGTTGGAGAGTGCCAGCCCGTGCACCTGGCACACAGTCAGCCACCTGTGTGTGGAGGCTCGTGTGTGCCTGTGACGCAGCACTGGTTTCCACAAAACTTCCAGATTGAGCAAGACAAGGAGTTGCCTTTGAGAAATCAGCCAACAAAATCTCTCTGGGTGGTCAGGGTCCCACTGGGCAGCCCATCTCCCAGATGCCTAGGACTGGGGAGCGGTTTGCTTTTTACCTCAATAATGAACAAAGAGAGCGTCACCAGCCCCATCTCAAAGACAGAGCCATCTAGCAGAGATGATGGGGCTCCAAAGAGACCACCCTGGGCCGGAAATCTGACCGCAAACAGCGCCTCGCCATCAGCTCACAGGTCTCGTCTGTGGACAAACCTGCACCAGCTTTGGGGAGGTCTCCAAGGTAGGCCCTGCTCCCACAAGCCGCCATGGGGCCAGGGCTGCATCTGTCAGAGGCACACGCCCAATGAGAGGCGAGCTGGCATGCATGGCACATCGCAGTGGCAGGCAAGTGGGGCTTAGGGGCCTGCAGCGCCCACTTGAGGTTTGGCCTGGCAATGTGTTGCTCTCACAGCTCCACCGCCTCTGGGGGCTTGTGGAGGGAGATCCGCAGGCTGGCAGGGGGAAAGAGGCAGGCCTTGTGTGAGCACCAACTGTGCTCTGGACACATCCCTGTCCAGCGCCTAAACCTGCCCTGTGCAGAAAGGCAGCACGCTGCCGCCCCAGGAACCGCCATCGCCTGGTGAAGGTGGGCACGCTGGGTGCCTGGACTTGAGGTGAGTGCGCGGCCTCCTAGGAGACACACACTGGGTGCCTGGTTCCCCGACTGGGCTGACCCTCCATCGCGACTCCCCCAGTCCTTCCCCTTAGCCATGCCTCCCCTCCCCCCTTCCCAGCGCAGGTCCTTGTGCATGAGGTGCGTCCTGAGGGGGTGCCAGGGTGAAGTGGGTAAGTGGCGGCCGCCAGGCAGATACTGGTTAGTGGACCCAGAGTAGTTGGCAGGGTGGAACTTGTGGGGGCTTGGGCCGAGTCTGGGGTTCTGGATGCAGGCCCTACCCCAGGAGGGGCAGGTGGCTGAGACGTGTATAGCAGGGCTGTGGAATGCCATCTGATCCTGGCTGGGTGGTTATTTTATTTATTTATTTATTTTGGCTTGAAAATGTGGCAGGAGTGCCCTGGAGGAGGTCGCGGCATCTGGGCCCTGTGTCCTGTGGGGGAACTAGCGACCTTGCCATAGGGGTGGTGCCTAGCCTCCCAGGGAGGAAGGGGAAAGACACTTGGCCAACACTGGGGCTTCTGACACCAGAGACGAGGGATGGGGGGGCGGTGCCTTCCCAGGGCTCCCTGGGATACACATAAAAATGTGGGGGGCAGACCTGGCAGTGAGGTCTGCTTGGCTTGGGGAGGCCCACATTGGGCTCACTGGCTCCTCAAACCTGGTAGGCCCTGTGTGGAGGGGACTCCTGGTCAAGCCCGGTCTAATGTTTGTGGAACTTTGGCTTCCCAGGGCCAGGCACAGGGTGGATAGGGGGTTGGACACTCCCCCAAGAAATGACTCCCCACACCGTAAGGGAGACGTGGCCTCACTCACACAGCCCAGCCCGAGAGCTTGACACTTGCCTGGGGAGGAAGCTGGGAGGTAGCATCGGTTGGGGTCAGGAGGGCCCGTGGGCAAGGTGATATTTGAACTGCAGCGCTTGAAGGGCATGGCATGGCATGGCATGGCATGGCTTGGCTGGATGGGCACTAGTGGCAGAAGCGATGGGGCACCTACAGGGAGCTCGGGTTTGGCGGGACTGGGCATGCTTGGAAAAGAATTGGGTATGGCGGGAAAGGCAGTGTGGCCACCCGCTGGGGACCATGGGAAGCTGGGGGCATAGGGCCAGCCTCAGCCTCCTCTTCAAAAGGGGAGGACACACTGGCAACTGTGCTATGGGAGATGGGGATAGGCCTAGGGTAGAGCTTGCAAGCCCCCAGGGCTGTCCTCTATGCACCTGATTCTTGTTGGCGGGCCATGGAACACCACCCTCGAGAACCTCTTCACCCAGTGACATGGACACTTGAGACCAGTCCCCGTGAAGGGTTAGCCTGTCCATATCACTGGGGAGCACAGTATGGGGAGGTGGGACCACACACCCAAGAAGAAGGTCCCCCCGAACCCCGGATGCTCTGTGGAGACGCTTAGGGCCTAATGTCTGTTCTGTACAGATCAGCCTGTCCTCTGAGGCAAGAGGGGCCTGAGAGGCAGTTGCTGTCCCTTCGAAGGCTGGGGCCTCCTGTTGTCCTGAGCTGTTTGCTCAAGGGGTTGGGTGGTGTCCCACCTCAAAGTCACTGGGGTCAGGGAGGCCAGGCCAGCCCTCTTGGGCACCTCTGAGGGCCAGGCTCTGACCTCATGCTGGATGGCTCTAGGTCCACCCCAACCCCTGACCCCACAGGGGAAACTGCCCTCAGCCATGTCTGCTCCCGTGCCCACATGTCCTTCCCGCACACCTTGCCCCAGAGGCACTGCTTCCAGGGACTGTCCATTCCTGTCCCCTCTTACAGAGGAGGAAACCAAGGTTCGGGCACCAAAGTGAATTCACTGTCCCAAGTGCGTACAGATTGGGACAGAAAGGGACGTGCTCTTCACCCCAACTGCCTGTCGACTCTGATGGCCCAGGCCCAGGGCCTGTGCCCACCTCCAGCCTGGTGACACAGCTGGGGAGGCCCAGCCTAAGCCAGCCTGGCAGTGTGCAGGGCCAACGCAGAGCAGCCCTTCAGCTGGTGTCCCGATAACTTTGGTCCCTGAGGGCCACCATCTGTGCCACTGTGGCCAGTGAGAAGAGCCAACCCCTACTCCAGCCTCCTGACCCAGACCCCGCCGGGACCACCGTCCCACTCCACCTCTGTGCGTGGTCAGTGGCAAGAGCTTTGGGGCATTGGACCACAATGGTGTGAAATAATAGCAGCGGTGTGAGCTTGTGGGCACACTTAGACCTTGCAATGAGAAAACAGAGGCAACACTGACTGTATGTCTCATGCAGCCTGAGCCCTTCAAACAGGGAAGTGGACCCTGGATCAGAAGCACAGTTTGGCAGTCTGTCTTGAGGATCCTCCTATGAGCTCCCCAGAGGTGCACAGGGGCCTCTGGTCCTGACTGAGCCAGCTCTCCTGCTTCTCCCTCTAGGTAGGCTTCCTCACGTTTCCAAACCTCTTTTCCTGGGCTGGGACTCTTGGAAGCCCCAAAAGTCTCTACAGACTGGGTGCCTGGAGGTTGTGAGGAGCAGAGACCAGCCTCAGCCAAATGGATCTGTGGGGTATGCAGAGCCCAGTCACACGTTCAAAGTGCAGGGTCAGCGAGAAAGATGAAGCCCCTCTACCAGATGCAGCAATAGCAGTTGCCACTCCAGCCTCGGACATGGCAACAATGGCACGGGTGGCACAGGACTGGGCAGGGCGCCGTGGGGTCACTACAAGGCTGCAGCCATTCCGCTTCATCCAACCACAGCAAGCTGGATCCCCCAGGCTGGAGAGTGTCAGCCCATGCACCTGGCACACAGCTAGCCACCTGTGTGTGGAGGCTCGTGTGTGCCTCTAACGCTGCACTGGTTTCCACAAAGCTTCCAGATTGAGCAAGACAAGGAGTTGCCTTTGAGAAATCAGCCAACAAAATCTCTCTGGGTTGTCAGGGTCCCACTGGGCAGCCCATCTCCCAGTTGCCTAGGACTGGGGAGCGGTTTGCTTTTTCCCTCAATAATGAACAAAGAGAGCACCACCAGCCCCATCTCAAAGATAGAGCCAATTAGCCGAGGTGACAGGGCTCCAAAGAGACCGCCCTGGGCTTGAAATCTGACCAGAGACAGCCCCTCGCCATCAGCTCACAGGCCTTGTCTGTGGATAACCTTCCCCAGCTGTGGGGAGGGCTCCAAGGCAGGCCCCGCTCCCGCCAGCCGCCATTGGGCCAGGGCCACATCCGTCAGTGGCACACGCCCAATGAGAGGCGAGCTGGCACGCATGGCACATCGCAGTGGCAGGCACATGGTGCTCAGGGGCCTGCAGTGCCTGCTTGAGGTTTGGCCTGGCAATGCGCTGCTCTGGCAGCTCCACCCCCTCTGGGGGCTTGTGGAGGGGGATCCGCAGGCTAGCAGGGTGGAAGAGGCCAGCCTTGTGTGAGCTCCGACTGTGCTCTGGGCACATCCCTGACCAGTGCCTAAGCCCGCGCTGTGCAGAAGGGGGGTGCAGGGCCACGCATGCTGCCGCCACCGCCGCCTGGTGAAGGTGGGCACCTGGATTGAGGTGAGTGCACGGCCTCCGTGGAGATGCACACTGGGTACCCTGTTCCCTGACTGGGCTGACCCTCCATCACGACACCCCCAGTCCTTTCCCTCCGCCGTACCTCCCCTCCCCCCTTCCCAGCCCAGGTCATTGTGCATGAGATGTGTCCTGAGGGGTTGCCAGGGTGAAGTGAGCAAGGAGCGGCAGCCAGGCAGATACTGGTTAGTGGACCCAGAGAGGTTGGGAGGGCGGGAGTGGTGGGGGCTTGGGTGGAGTCTGGGGCTCTGGTAGCAGGCCCTGCCCCTGGAGGGTCAGATGGCCGGGACATGGATAGCAGGGCTGTGGCATGCCATCTGATCTTGGCTGGGTGATTTTTTGTTTTTTTTTGGCCTGTAAAGGTGGCTGGAGTACCCTTGAGGAGGTCACGGCATCCGGCCCCTGTGTCCTGTAGGGGAACTAGGGACCTTGCCCTAAGGGCAGTGCCTAGCTTCTGAGGGAGGAAGGGGAAAGATATTTGGCCAGCACTGGGGCTTCTGACACTGCAGACGAGGGATGGGGTGGTGGTGCCTTCCCAGGGCTCCCTGGGATCCACGTCAAGGTGTGGG
Organism: Orycteropus afer afer; assembly: GCF_000298275.1. Lineage (NCBI taxonomy): Eukaryota > Metazoa > Chordata > Mammalia > Tubulidentata > Orycteropodidae > Orycteropus > Orycteropus afer. The sequence continues at coordinate 219,499 of NW_006922658.1, forward strand.
GGGCAAACCTTGCAGTGAGGTCTGCTTGGCTTGGGGAGGCCCCCTTGTGCTCACTGGCTCCTCACAGCTGGTAGGCCCTGTGTGGAGGGGACTCCTGTCCAAGACCAGTCTAATGTTTGTAGATCCTTGGCTTCCCAGGGCCAGGCACAGGGTGGATGGGGGGTTGGACAGCTAAGGTCACTGTCCCTGTGAACAGCACCAACGTAACTGTAACCAATTGCAATAAGTCTAGTTTAGGCCCCTGTCACTGTGACTAACAATACAGTAAATGTCAGCAGCTAAGGTATGTTTAGCAAAGGTAATTGTCATTGTGACCAGCAACACCTTGACTGTAATTAGGAATGGATGGTCAACCTAAGGACACCTTCAGTTTCGACATGGTCATCACAACCTTAACTAACTAAGGTAAGTTAGCTAAGGTCGCTGTCAGTGTGACAAGCATGACCATCCCTGGAGTCAGGTAAGAGTAAGGTCTTTGTCACTGTGAGCAGCATCACCATATATGTAGCTAGGTAACAAATCTAACCAAGGTCACTCTCAGTGTGTCCAGCATCACCCTAACTGTAACTAGATAAGATAACTGTAGCTAAGTTCACTGTCATTGTCACCAGTGTGACCATAAGTGGAAGTAGCTAAGAATGTAGTCACTGTCAGTGTCACCAGAGTCAACCTAACAAAAGCTAATGTAAATATACCGAAGGTCACTTTCACAGTGACCAGCATCATCATAACTGTAACTAGGTAGACTAAATCTCCTTATGGTCACTTGCACTGTGACCAGCATCACCAGAACTCTAGCTAGACAACATAAGTATAGATAAGGTCTCTGGTGATGTGACCCGTGTGCTGTAAGTGAAACAAAGAAAGATAAGGCTAACTAAGATCACTGTTGCAGTGACCATCATCACCTAAGTGTAATGAGCTAATGTGAGTGTAACAATGGTCACTGTCACTATAACTTGTGTCACCATAAGTGTAACTAGCTAAGGCAAGAGTGAATAAGGTCTCTGTCATTGGGACCAGTGTCAATGTAACTGTAGGTAGTTAAGTGAAGACAAAGTAAGGTGACTATCCCATTGTCCACCATCAATGTAACTGGACAAGCAAAGATAAGTTTCACTAAGGTTACTATCACTGTGACCAGCATCATTCTAACTGTATCTCTCTAAAGAAAGTGGAGCAAAGGTCACTGTTAGTTTATGTAGTATCACCTTCACTGCAACTAGCTGTCATCCGTTTGGCTAAAGTCACTGTCTGTGTGCCAAGCTTCACTGTAACTGTAAATAGTTAAGGAAACTAAGTGTAACTAAGGACACTGTCAGTATGACCAATATCATCCTAAGAGTAACAAGCTGATGTAAGTATAGCTGAGGTAGCAGTCAGTCCCCTAGCATCACTGTAACTCTAAGCATCTAACATAAGTTTAGGCACAGTCACTATGACAAGATTCACCATAACTGTAACTAACGAATGGAAGACAAAGTAAAGCACTGTCATTAGATCCTGCCTCCTGATTATTGCCTAATTAAAATAAGTCTCTCTAAGGGCAAGTCAGTGTCACCTGTGTCACTGTAAGTGGGACCAAGTCACCATAAATATACCTAGCTAAGGTAAGCCTAGCCAAGGTGTGTTGGTCAATGTGGAGTTTGAACTTGGCTTGGCCTCGGGGAGTGGCAGGGCAGCTGAATGTAGTATTCCCCATGATGAGACTGGTAATCAACTCCAAGGTGGACTCCACTGTGAGTGGCTGAGCTGTTTTTGGGTATGTGGTCTGCTTCCCATATGTAAGAAACAGCTTTGGGAATGGTCTCCGTCTTATAGCATGCTTGAACCCTGCATGTAATCAAATCGTTGCCCGGCCGCCTGCCATGCTCTGCCCAAGTTGTAACTTTCAATGGACTGGAATGAATGGCCTACCCTGTGGTTTGGTAAAATCTGAGCTGTGCCTTTTGACTTGTCTATTTTGGACTTTTCAGCCTCAACAGTCAACAGCTCTCTGAGTGCAGAGAACCTCTAGATCCAGTGGGCCAGGAGGACGAGGCACATCTGAAGCCAAGGCTGAGTTGTTTCCACCCAGCCTCTAGAGCCTTGCACCTGGAACTTGGATTTAAAGCCTCTGAATTGTAAAAATAATCTCCTGCTCAGTAAGGCCATCGCATTTGTGGTATATTCTTCTCAGAGCAGCACCAGGAAGAGATTATAAGGACACAGTCTCTGTTACAAACATCAAGGTTACTGTAACTAGGTAAGACAAGTATAATGGATGGCATTGTGAGTGTGACCCAGTCACAGTAACTGTAACTAGCTAAGAGTATTTTACCATGGGATGAGGTCATTGTGACCCACATCTGTGTCCCTTTAGGGAGCAATGGTCAGTCTTACTATGGTTACTTTCACTGCCAACGGCATCTCCGTAACTGTAACTAACTAAGATAAGAGTAGCTAAGGTCAGTGTCAGTGTGTCCATGATTCCAGTACCTGTAACTGGCGAACATAACAATAATTAGCTACAGTCACTGTTGCTGTGACTAGTGTCACTAGAAGATAAACTATCTATGGTAAATTGAGTTCAGGTCACGGTCATGGGTACCAGCATCACCATAGCTCTCAGTTAGTAACAGAACTGTAGCTATGATCACTGATGCTGTGAACAGCATCATGGTAACTGGAACTAGGAAAGGTAAGTCTAACTAAGGTCATTGTCCCTGTGCCCAGCATGACGGTAACTTTAACTAGCTATGGTAAGTGTATGTGATGTTACTATCACTAGGACAAGGGTCAGGACACTCGTAACTAGTTGAAGTAGGTCTAACTAATGTCCCTGTGAGTATGAAAAGCATCACCGTGTTCCGAGCTAAGGTCACTCTCAAATCACTGTCATGCTTACCAGCATCACCCTAACTGAAACCAGCTAAGGTATGTGAACCAAAATGCACTATCATAGGGAACTGCATCGCCATCACTTTAACAAATGTAAATGTAGCTGAGGTCACTTACAGTGTGGCTAGTGTCACCATAAGTGTAACTAGTAAAGGTAAGTGTAGGTGAGACCACTGTCAGTATGAGCAGAGTCCTAGTAACAGCAACTAGCTCATGGAAGCATTCCTAAGGAAACCTACGTGTGCCTACCATCAATGCAACTGTAATGATCAAAACTTAGTTTTTCTAAGGTCACTGTCAGTGTCACCAGCATCATCCTAAGTGTAATTAGGTAAGGTTCGTCTCAGGAAGGCACTCTCACTGTGTCCAGCATCACCCTGAATGTAACTATCTAAGGTGAGTCATAAATGTCACCATAATTTTATCTAGCTAATGTCAAGGTTTTCAGGTCACTCTCAGTGTGATCAACATGACTGTCACTGGAATTAGCTAACATAGGTTTCCCTAAGGTCACTGTCATTTTTGCCAGCATCCCCATGTCTTTAAGGAGTGAACCTAAGTGAAGCAAAGGTCACTGTCATTGAGAGCAGGGTCACCATAAATGTAAGTCTCTAAAGCAAGTGTAGGTAGGGTCACATGTTTTTAACTATCTAACTAGTAACTGAACTGTAGCTATGGTCACTGATATTGTGAACAGCATGAAGGTAACTGGAACTAGGAAAGGTAAGTCTAACTAAGGTCATTGTCCCTGTGCCCAGCATGACGGTAACTGTCACTAGCTATGGTAAGTGTAAGTGAGGTAACTGTCATTGCGACAAGGTTCAACACACTCGTAACTGGATGAAGTAGGTCTAACTAAGGTCCCTGTGAGTATGTAAAGCATCACCATGTTCCGAGCTAAAGTCACTCTCTCAAATCACTGTCACTCTTACCAGCATCACCCTAACTGAAACCAGCTAAGGTATGTAAACCAAAATGCACTATCATAGGGAACTGCATCTCCATCACTTTAACAAATGTAAATGTAGCTGAGGTCACTTACAGAGTGTGTACTGTCTCCATAAGTGTAACTAGTAAAGTTAAGTGTAGCTGAGACCACTGTCAGTATGAGCAGAGTCCCAGTAACAGTAACTAGCTTATGGAAGCATACCTAAGGTAACACTAAGTGTGCCTACCATCAATGCAACTGTAATGATCACAACTTAGTTTTTCTAAGGTCACTGTCAGTGTCACCAGCATCATCCTAAGTGTAACTAGGTAAGGTGCATCTCAGGAACGCACTCCCACTGTGTCCAGCATCACCCTTAATGTAACTAGCTAAGGTGAGTCTCATAAATGTCACCATAATTTTATCTAGCTAGTGTCAAGGTTTTCAGGTCACTCTCAGTGTGATCAACATGACTGTCACTGGAATTAGCTAACATAAGTTTGCCTAATGTCACTGTCATTTTTGCCAGCATCCCCATGTCTTCAAGGAGCGAACATAAGTGAGGCAAAGGTCACTGTCATTGAGAGCAGGGTCACCATAAATGTAAGTCTCTAAAGCAAGTGTAGCTAGGGTCACATGTGTTTAACTAGCTAATGTAAGTGTCGCAAAGGTCATTGTCATAGTCACCATCATCAGCATAAATGTAAGTCACTAAAACAAGAATAGCTTTGGTCACTATCACTGTGAACAGCACCACCTTAACTGTAAGAATTTAATATAAGTCTAGCTTAGGTCACTGTTCATGTTCCTAGAATCAGCATAAATGTAACTAGCCCAGTTAAGTGTATGTAAGGTCACTGTCAGCATGACCCGTGTCACCATAAGTTTAAGTAGCATAGGTAATTGTAGCTACGGTCATGGTCTCTGTGACCAGCATCACCGTAAGTGTAAGGGGCTTAAGCAAGTGTAGCTAAGGGCACTGTCCCTGTGAACAGCACCAACGTAACTGTAACCAATTGCTATAAGTCTAGCTTAGGTCCCTGTCATTGTGACTAACAGTGCAGTTAATATCAGCAGCTAAGGTATGTTTAGCAAAGGTCATTGTCATTGTGACCAACACCTTAACTGTACCTAGGAACGGAAAGTCAAGCTAAGGACACCTTCATTTTCTACGTGGTCATCGCAACCTTAACTAGCTAAGGTAAGTGTAGCTAAGGTCGCTGTCAGTGTGACCAGCATGAGCATCCCTGTTAAGGTTAGTTAAGGTAAGAGTAAGGTCTTTGTCACTGTGAGCAGCATCACCATATTTGTAGCTAGGTAATGTAAATCTAACCAAGGTCACTCTCAGTGTGTCCAGCATCACCCTAACTGTAACTAGCTAACTTAAGTGTAACTAAGTTCTCTGTCATAGTCACCAGTGTGACCATAAGTGGATATAGCAAAGAATGAGGTCCCTGTCAGTGTCACCATAGTCAACCTAACAAGTTAATATAAATACACAGAAGGTTAATTCAGAACTATGTAAATCATGTTACTGTTCAAAAACTATAGGAAAACAAGTATTCGTCAAGCTACATTTTAGCAGGGAATGGTTAAAATGTACAGTTTACATCAAAATAATTGAATCACACATTGCATTCAACTAAAACATAGATATGTGAAATGCTCACGTTTTGTAAACGAGGTGAAAATGCTTCAAGGAGTAAATCTCTTACAAAAGCATGTATCATAGTGGCAGCAACAATAATTTGTTAACTCAATAAGAGAATGTATATGTAACTTTCTAAAATGTGTATATTAATTTTCTGTTGAAAACTTAGAAAAACATATGATGCCTTCAATTTACCTTAGCAAGTGCAACTGCAAAACACATGTTTAATTTAGGTGAAGTGAATCACACTTTGCTTTCTACTTCAACCAAAGTGTAAAGAAGTTTCTCATGTCGAAATCAAGGATAAAGTACCTGAAAGGGAGTTACCACACTTTGTTAACCTAATCAGAGAATGTACGTGTATCATTCGGAACCGTGTAAATCATGTTACTGTACAAAAACTCTAGCAAAACAAGTATTCGTCAACCTACATTTTAGCAGTAAATGGTTAACATGTACAATTCAGATCAAAGGATGTGTATCACCCATAGCAATCAACTAACATAAAGATATGTCAAATACGTTGTGTAAATCAAGTGAAAATGCTGGAAGTTGTAAATCTCTTATGCATGTATCAGAGCGGCAGCAACGACACTTTGTTAACTCCATTAGAGAATGTATATGTAATTTTGCCAAATATGTATATTAAGTTTCTGTTGAAAACTTAGATAAAATATGGTACTTTCAACTTACCTTAGCAAGTGTAACTGGAAAACACATGTTTAATCTATGTGAAGTGAATCACACTTTGCTTTCTACTGAAACGAAAGTATACATAAATTTGTCATGTCTAAATCAAGGATAGTTTGAGGAAATTGCAATGTGTTCCTCTTTTGAAAGTACCTGAAAGGGAGTTGCCCCACTTTGTTAACCGAAACAAAGAATGTGCATGTGTCATTCGGAACCATGTAAATCATGTTCCTGTTCAAATCTATAGGAAAACAAGTAATCATCAACCTAAATTTTAGCATTAAATGGTGAAAATGTACAATTCAGATCAAAGGAAGTGAATTGTACATTAATTTCAACTAACACAAAGATATGTGAAATATGTTTTGTAAATCAAGTCAAAATGCTGTTAGATGTAAATGTCTTACAAACACATTTATTAGAGTGGCCGGAATAACATTTTGTTAACTCAATCAGAGGACGTATATGTAACTTTGTCAAGCATATATATTACGTTTCTGTTGGAAACATTAAAAAAAAAAATATGATGTCTTCAATTCACCTTAACAAGTGAAACTGGAAAACACATGTTTAGTCTATGGGAAATGAATCACACTTTGCTTTCTACTGAAACAAAAGCATATATAAGTTTGTCATGTCTAAATCAAGGATAATTTCAAGAAATTGCTATGTTCTACTCTTTTGAAAGTATGTGAAAGGGAGTTACCACACTTTGTTAAGCTAATCAGAGAATGTACGTGTATCATTCAGAACCATGTAAATCATGTTACTGTTCAAAAACTCTAGCAAAACAAGTATTCGTCAACCTACATTTTAGCAGTAAATGGTTAAAATGTACAATTTAGATAGAAGGATGTGTATGGCACATTGCAATCAACTAACACAAAGATATGTCAAATACGTTGTGTAAATCAAGTGAAAATGCTGGAAGTTGTAAATCTCTTACAAACGCATGTATCAGAGTGGCAGCAACAACACTTTGTTAACTCAATTAGAGAATGTATATGTAATTTTGTCAAATGTGTATATTAAGTTTCTGTTGAAAACTTAGATAAAATATGGTGCTTTCAACTTACCTTAGCAAGTGTAACTGGAAAACAAATGTTTAATCTAGGTGAAGTGAATCACACTTTGCTTTCTACTTAAAGTATAAAGAAGTTTCTTATGTCTAAATCAAGGATAAAGTACCTGAAAGGGAGTTACCACACTTTTTTTAACCTAATCAGAGAATGTATGTGTATCATTCGGAAACATGTAAACCATGTCACTGTTCAAATCTATTGGAAAACAAGTATTCATTAATCTACATTTTAGCAGTGAATGGTTAAAACGTACAATTTAGATCGAAGAAGTGAATCTCATATTGCATTCAACTAACCAAAAGATACATGAAACATTCACATTTTGGAAAGCAAGTGAAAATGCTGTAAGGTGTAAATCTCTTACAAACGCATGTGTCAGAGTGGCTACAACAACATTTGTTAACTCAATGACAGAATGTATATACAAGTTTGTGAAACATGTATATTAAGATTCTCTTGAAAACTTAGAAAAAATATCATGCCTTCAATTCACCTTTACAAGTGAAACTCGAAAACAAATATTTCATCTATACGATGTTTATCACAGTTGGCTTTCTCCTGAAACCGAGTTATAAATAAAGGTGTCACATCTAAGTCAAGTATTAATATAAGAAATTTCAAAGATCTACTGTTTTGAAAGTACCTGAATCGGAGAAACGACACTTTGTTAGCTCAAGAACAGAACGAACACCAATCATTCCCAACTATGGAAATCACTATCCTGTTCAAAAACTATAATGCAATAAATTTTTGTGAACTTACATTTTAGCAGTAAATGTTTAAAATGTACAATTTAGATGAAGTGAATCGCACATTGCATTCAACTAACACAAGGATATGTGAATGATTCACGTTTTGTAAACCAGGCGAAAATGCTGTAAGATATAAATCTGTTACAAACACATGTATCAGAGTGGCCACAATAACACTTGTAAACTCAGTCAGAGAATGTATATGTAACTTTGTCAAACGTGTTTATTAAGTTTCTGTTGAAAACTTCTAATAAATATTATGCCTTCAGTTCATCTTAACAAGTGCAACTGGAAAACACATGTTAAATCTAAGGGAAGTGAATCACACTTTGCTTTCTACTGAAACCAAAGTATAAATAAGTTTGTCATGTCTAAATCAAGGATAGTTTCAGGAAATTGCAATGTCCTACTCTTTTGAAAGTACCTGAAAGGGAGTAACCACACTTTGTTAACCTAATCAGAGAATGTACGTGTATAATTTGGAACCATGTAAATCATGTTACTGTTCAAAAACTATAGAAAAACAAGTATTAGTCAACCTACATTTTAGCAGGGAATGGGTAAAACGTACAATTCAGATCAAAGGAAGTGAATCGCACATTGCATTCAACTAAAACAAAGATACGTGAAATGCTCAAGTTTTGTAAACCAGGTGAAAATGCTGCAAGGAGTAAATCTCTTACAAACACATGTATCATAGTGGCAGCAACAATAATTTGTTAACTCAATGAGAGAATGTATATGTAACTTTCTCAAATGTGTATAATAATTTTCTGTTGAACACTTAGAAAAATATATGGGCCTCCAATTTACCTTAGCAAGTGCAACTGCAAAACACATGTGTAATCTAGGTGAAGTGAATCACACTTTGCTTTCTACTTAAACTAAAGTATAAAGAAGTTTCTCATGTGGAAATAAAGGATAAAGTACCTGAAAGGGAGTTACCACACTTTGTTAACCTAATCAGAGAATGTACGTGTATCATTCGGAACCATGTAAATCATGTTACTATTCAAATCTAGAGCAAAACAAGTATTTGTCAACCTACATTTTAGAAGTAAATGGTTAAAATATACCATTTAGATCAAAGGATGTGTATCGCACATAGCAATCAACTAACACAAAGATATGTCAAATACGTTGTGTAAATCAAGTGAAAATGCTGGAAGTTGTAAATCTCTTACAAACGCATGTATCAGAGCAGCAGCAATGACACTTTGTTAACTCCATTGGAGAATGTATATGTAATTTTGTCATATGTGTATATTAAGTTTCTGTTGAAAACTTAGATAAAATATGGTGCTTTTAACTTACCTTAGCAAGTGTAACTGGAAAACACATGTTTAATCTAGGTGAAGTGAATCACACTTTGCTTTCTACTTAAACCAAAGCATAAAGAAGTTTCTCATGTCTAAATCAAGGATAAAGTACCTGAAAGCGAGTTACCACACTTTGTTAACCTAATCAGAGAATGTATGTGTATTATTCGGAACCATGTAAACCATGTTACTGTTCAAATCTATTGGAAAACAAGTATTCTTCAACCTACATTTTAGCAGTGAATGGTTAAAACGTACAATTTAGATCAAAGGAAGTGAATCTCATATTGCATTCAAATAACCAAAAGATACGTGAAACATTCACGTTATGGAAAGCAAGTGAAAATGCTGTAAGATGTAAATCTCTTACAAATGCATGTGTCAGAGTGGCTACAACAACATTTGTTAACTCAATCACAAAATGTATATATAAGTTTGTGATACGTGTATATTAAGTTTCTGTTGAAAACTTAGAAAAAATATCATGCCTTCAATTCACTTTTACAAGTGAAACTCGAAAATGCATATTTAATCTATATGAAGTGAATCACAGTTTGCTTTCTACTGAAACCGAGGTATAAATAACTGTGTCACATCTAAGTCAAGTATTAATAAAAGAAATCTCACATTGAGTTCAACTAACATAAAGATATGTGAAATACTTTTTGTGAATTAAGTGAAAATGCTATAACATGTAAATCTCTTACAAACGTATGTATCAGAGTACTTGACGAATACTTGTTTTGCTATAGTTTTTGAACAGTAAAATGATTTACATGGTTCTGAATGATACACGTACATTCTCTGATTAGCTTATCAAAGTGTGGTAACTCTCTTTCATTTACTTTCAAAAGAGAAGAACTTTCCAAATTCTTGAAATTATCCTTGATTTAGACATGACAAACTTATATATACTTTTGTTTCAATAGAAAGCAAAGTGTGATTTACTTCCCATAGACTAAACATGTGTTTTCCAGTTGCACTTGTTAAGGTGAATTGAAGGCATCATATTTTTTTGATGTTTCCAACAGAAATTTAATATACATGTTTGACAAAGTTACATGTACATTCTCTGATTGAGTTAAGAAAGTGTTATTCCTGCCACTCTGATACATGCATTTGTAAGACATTTATATCTTACCGCATTTTCACTTGATTTACAAAACATATTTCACATAATTTTGTGTTAGTTGAATTCAATGTTCAATCGACTTCCTTTGATCTAAATTGTACATTTTAACCATTCACTGCTAAAATGTAGGTTGACCAATACTTGTTTTGCTATAGTTTTTGAGCAGTAACATGATTTACATGGTTCCGAATGACACACATACATTCTCTGATTAGGTTAACAAAGTGTGGTAACTCCCTTTCAGGTACTTTATCCTTGATTTCGATATGAGAAACTTTTTTATGCTTTGGTTGAAGTAGAAAGCAAAGTGTGATTCACTTCACCTAGATTAAACATGTGTTTTCCAGTTGCACTTGCTAAGGTATATTGAAGGCACCATATTTTTTCTAGGTTTTCAACAGAAAATTAATATACACATTTGAGAAAGTGACATACACATTCTCTGATTGAGTTAACAAATTATTGGTGCTGCCACTATGATACATGTGTTTGTAAGAGATTTACTCCTTGCAGCATTTTCACCTGGTTTACAAAACGTGAGTATTTCACATGTCTTTGTTTTAGTTGAATGCAATGTGTGATTCAATTATTTTGATGTAAATTGTACATTTTAACAATTCCCGGCTAAAATATAGGTTGATGAATACTTGTTTTGCTATAGTTTTTGAACAGTAACATGATTCACATGGCTCCACATGATGCAGGTACATTCTCTGATTAGGTTATCAAACTGTGGTAACTCCCTTTCAGGTACGTTCAAAACAGTACAACATTGCAATTTCTTGAATTAATCCTTGATTTAGACATGATAAACTCATTTATACTTTTGTTTCACTAGAAAGCATAGTGTGATTCACTTCCCATAGATTAAGCATGTGTTTTCCAGTTGCACTTGTTAAGATGAATTGAAGGCGTCATATATATTTTTTTTTTTTGACGTTTCCAACAGAAACTTAAGATACACATTTGACAAATTTACATATACATTCTCTGATTGAGTTAACAGAGTGTTATTCCGGCAACTCTGATACATGCGTTTGTGAGAGATTTACATCTTATAGCATTTTCACTTAATCCACAAAAAGTATTTCACATATCTTTATGTTAGTTGAATTCAATGTGCGATTCACTTCCTTTGACCTAAAGTGTACATTTTAACCATTTGTTGCTAAAATGTAGGTTGACGAATACTTGTTTCCTATAGATTTGAACAGTAACATGATTTACATGGTTCTGAATGATACACGCACATTCTCTGATTACGTTGACAAACTCTGGTAACTCTCTTTCAGGTACTTTCAAAAGAGCATGTAAATCATTTTACTGTTTGTGACTTAGTTCACATAGATTGAACATAACATTTTTCAGTTACAGTTGTTATGGTGAACTTAAGGTATCATAATTTTTATTAGGTTTCAACAGAAACTTAATACACATGTTTGACCAAGTTACATATATATTTTCTGATTGAGTTAACCACGTATTGTTGATGCCACTCTGATACATGAAGTCATGAGAGATTTAGACCTTATAGCATTTTACCTTTTATAACAAAACTTGAAGGTTTCTCAAATATTTGTGTTAATTAAATGTAATGTGCCACTCACTTACTTTTAGCAAAATTATACTTTTTTTAACTAATCACTGGTAAAATGTCAGTTTACAAATACTTGTTTTATTATAGATTTTGAACAGAATTTTGATTTACATGGTTGGGAATGATACACATATGTTCTTTGATAGAGGTATAAAGTGTGGTTACTCCCATTCAGCTACTTTCAAAACTGTAGAGTTTTGCAATTTCTTGAAAAAGTCCTCGATTTAGATGTGACAAACTTATTTGTATTTTGGTTTCAGTATAAAACACAGTTGGATTCAGTTCACATAGATTAAACGTACATTTTCCAGTTACACTTGCTAAGGTGAACTGAAGGCATCATATTATTTCCTAGTTTTCAACAGAAAATTAGAAGAAACGTTTAATAAACTTACATATATATTCTGTGCTTGAGTTACCAAATATTGTTGCTGCCTCTCTGATACATGAATATATAAGAGATTTACACCTTACAGCATTTTCATTTGGTTTACAAAACCTGAATGTTTCTCCAATCTCTGTGTTAGTTGAATGCAATGTGCCATATTTTTCTTTTTAGCTTACTAGGTGTCCATCAACTGAGGAATGGGAAACCAAACTATGGTACATATACAGAATGGAATACTATGCAACCCTAAAGAATAATGTAGAATCTGCAAAACACTGCATAATGTGGATGAACTTGGAGGACATTATGCTGAGTGAAACAAGTCAATCACAAAAGGACATATATTGTATTAGTCTGTTGTTGTCAAAGTCATGGAAAGGTATATCTATTTAAGGAAATTTCCTTTGTTGGTTTCCAGAGGTGGGAGTGGATGGGAGGGAACACTGTTAGAGAGATAGAGATAAGTATTGATTTGGGTGAAAAGAAGGGCAATGTACCAAATGTGAGTGATCAATATGGTGGCATTGAGGAAGAGAATGACATAGAGAAGTATGTTGGAAGTACAGACAACAAAGATGAACCCTTTTGCACATATAGTACGACGTTGTTGGTGAAGGCAAACATGAGTATATGGGTGGATAGATGGGTGGACAGGCTGAACTATTAGGTATGTCTATGAAGTGATGAGTGTACCCAGGAACATGTATAGAGTTGGCAGACAATGGTCCTATAACTTTATGTGTATGATATGAATTCCCTGGTGTATAGTGGAGCTGAGAAGGTCAAGGTTGTAGTCACTGCTTGGTCACAGCCAGCTACCCAGGGGGACTGAGTAGTTGAACCTGTGGACATGAGACCATAGTCGCAGAGGACATCAAGCCCAAATGGCATAACATACTACACAAAACTGTTCCACCTCCTACTGTGGTGAGTAGCGACTAGGATATTAAAAGCTTGCAAGCTGCCATCTAGATGCAACGATGGGTCTCTCCTCGTCCAGAGCAAATAAGAATGAAGAAAACCAAAAATTCATGGAAACAATTAGTCCTAGTGACTGATACACCATCCGATCTGCAGCCTATATGACTATGAGACCAGAAGAACTAGATGATGCCCGGCTACTACTGTCAACCACTTGGAAGATGATCTATGTAGGAGATCCTGGATAGAGAGGGAGAACAATGTGGAACAAAATTCAAAATCATTTGGAAAGAAAAAATAGTGGGCCGGGACCAGGTTTGCTGCTCTGGAATCACTGAGACTAGGTCCCTATCTGCCCTTCAGGTCTGGAATTGAATGTACGTCTGTGGCTTCCTGCCAAATAATAGACAGGCATATGAGGTAGATACACTCCTTGGAGAGAACAAGCATGGGAGAAAGACGGGCTTCTTATGCACAGGGTGATAACTCAGGGGGCAGGAGTGCATGGAAGAATGGACACAGGGAAGAAGTACCTATTAGGAGGAAGTAGGAGGGGAGATGTTGCATTGTAGTAAATTGTGGTCAAAGTCATGGGACAAAGTGTATGTGAATTGCTATATGGAAGGTATATTTGCTCTGTAAATGTTCACCCAAATAATAATAATAATAATAATAATAATAACCCTTTGGTGATGTGGATCCAGATGCTGAAACAAAAGCAGGGCCCCATAGAGTCCCAGATCGACCAGAAACAGCTCCATCACTGGAAGCTGACAGAGAGCCATCTGGAGAGCTGGAGATTCTTCCTGTTGCATCACCAGATGTGTGTCAAGAACCCTCTGGTGATGTGGATCCAGGTGCTGAAAGAAAATTAGGGCTCCCCACAGCCACAAATCCACCATCACCAGCTCCATCACTGGAACCTGATGGACATCCAGGTGGAGAGCTGGAAATTGTTTCTGGTCTACCACCAGAAGTGACTGAAGAACCCTGTGGTGGTTTGGATCCAGATGCTGAAACAAAATCAGAGCCCCATAGAGCCCTACATCTACCATCTCCAGCTCCATTACTGGAAGCTTGGGAAGAGCCAGATGGACAGCTCGATATTGTTCATCATCCACCAGGAGAAGCAAATGGAGGACACCTTGGTAATGTGGACTGTGTTCCAGAAACACCATCAGAGTTCCTTAGTGCACCAGATTCAGCATCACCAGCTCCATCACTACCACCTGATGGAGGACAAACTGGAGGTCTGTAGACTCTTTCATGCACACTGCCAGAAGGAAATCATGACCCACCTTCTCATGTCCATCCTGTTCCTCCCCTAACGTTGTGGCTTAGAAAACCACTATATTCTCCCTCTCCAGATATGGCCCCAGCCCGACATGCTGAGCCTCTTGCTGTTCCTTCTCCACAGAAGTTCCCCTGGAAACCACACTTATTCTGACATCCAAGTGGGTGCATTTTTGGTATTTCTTCAGTATTCTTCCCTCTCATTTTATTCTTTATACTATTTTGACTGGTAGATGTCTAATTCAATCAAGTTTTGACTTAATAGTTATGCGTATGACATAGTGGCTTTGTGTAGTGTCACAATTCTTTTCTACCATCACCAGCGTCTGCTTCCAAAAGTTTTTCATCACTGCAACAGAAATCCTGTACTCATAAAGCAGTCCCCCTGTTCCCACCCCCAGCCCATGGCAATCAGTGATGGGCTCCCTGTGTCTCCGGATTCATCTCCTTGCATATTCATCTCGAAGGGGAAATAGCTGGTCCTTTGCACCTTGCCTCCTTCATTTAGTTTAGTGTTTTCAAGCTTCATCTGTGCTGTAGCTGGCATTAGTATCTACTTCTTTTTAAGGTCTAATGGGGTCCCGTTGTATGGATGGGGCGGACTTTATTCATCCATTCATCTGCTGATGGAAGACTATGTTGTGTCCACCTTTAGACGGATGTGAGTAGTACTGTTGTGAACATTTGGGGACAGGCATTGCATGAGTGCCTGTGAACAGGATAATGGGAGAGGAGGTGAGGGAGGAAGTGGGAATGGTGAGGGCATTGTCCAGGTGTGGGGAGTGAGAGTTAGGAGCGAAAAAGAGATAGACAATCTATGAGATCTGAGGGGGTGGCAGCGGCCTGGTGAACTCTCAGATGTTGGTAACAAGGAGTCAGTAGTGGTCCTGGTGCAGCACTGGTGTGAGTGTGGCAGTGGACAGGGTTAGACCCAATGAGTGAAGTGAGAGGATGGAAGGGGCCAGGACTCCACCACCAGGTGTGGTAATGAGAATGTGGCAGGAGTCAGGAGGCAGTCCTGTAATGGTCAGTGAGGATGAGGCTTGTCCACCAAGAAGGCACAGATGTGGCAGGAGTGGAAGAGAAAGGTTCAGTGAGGGTGCCTGTGAGCAGTGAGGGTGGAGTGGGCCAGGCCACACAGGGGTAAGCAGTAAGGAGGAGGTAGGAAGGGATAGGTCAGTAGAGGCATAGGTGGAGGGAGATAGGAGATGTCAAGGCTCAGAGGAAGCCCAGATGTGGTTTCTAGGGAGGTGGGAGGGGTCAGGAAGCAACCCAGGTCAGGAGACAGGACATGGCTGGGTGAGGAGAAAGCATGGTTGTGAAGAGTGAGCCTTATGGCCAGGCTACAATAAGAATGTGGGGAATGAGGGGAAGGAAGGGGTGGGAAGCAGCCTAGTTTGGGCCAGTGAGGAGGTGGGAGGGGACAAAAGTCCACTTAGGTGAAGAGAGAAAGTCTGAAGGATGCAGCTGCCTGTCCAAAAGGGACCTGAAGCTGTGGACGGACCAGGTGGCAGCCCACTTATTGGGAGGATGTGGAAGTGCGCTGGAGGTATTCCAGAACTAAGGAATAAGAAGATGTTTGAGGTCAGAAGGCGGTGAGTGAGAGGCAACCTAGGTGTGTGTACTGAGGAGTTGGGCAAGTCAGAAGGGCCCCCTGTGTTAGACTGAGGACGGCAGAGGCGGCAGGAGAAGGCAGAGCCTTACAGTTAATGAGATCAGAGGGCTCAGAAGAAGACACAGGTGAGACCAGAGAAGGAAAAGTCCAAGGAGCCGCTGAGGGGTGCAGAATGAGGGGTCCAGGTGGCAGAGGGCTGAGTCTTCTCCAGATTTTGCTAGGAGTGGGAACCAGGGTAGGAGGGAGCTTCATTGAGGGGACAAA
The DNA here is from genome assembly GCF_000298275.1 of Orycteropus afer afer. Lineage (NCBI taxonomy): Eukaryota > Metazoa > Chordata > Mammalia > Tubulidentata > Orycteropodidae > Orycteropus > Orycteropus afer. The sequence goes on from NW_006922658.1 coordinate 236,011, forward strand.
AAGAGGAGGGCTCTTTTCCCGGAGCATCACACTGAGGGAATTCTGGGCCCAGGCTCAGCTTGTGTGGGGCCTCTCTGGCCAAGATGGGAATTGTGTGCCTCTGGAACTTGGGCACCACTGGGCCTGAGCCACCACATGCATATCTGGGAAACTGGGAAAAGGGGCAATGCAGAAACGAGCCCACACTCTCAGCCATGTTTGCCAGGCCTCTGGGCCTGTCTCCTCATCCCATCACAGAGAGAAAACATCAGTACACATGCACGTGTGTATCAGGACAGACACATGCTTTGAGTGCACCCTAAAGCTGACCCATAAACAATGTCATTAATGTCATTTGTCCATGGTGAGCTGACAACTCACTCCCAGCCACTATCCAGACCAGGACGAATGACCTCAGGTAGCTACAAGTTGTTCTCTGAACCGTCTCCCATCTTCCAGCACCATTTTGTGAGCTGGTCAGTGTGGTGGCCTCCACTTCCTACAGAAAAGCAAGACTGAGGATGAGGGACTGAGGTTCAGAAACTAGAGAAAGAGGCCTAGGATGAACAGGGCAGGAATCCCAGTGCAGCAGTCACTGATAGCAGGCTCTGTCCCACAGGAGACAGGAAGGAAATGGGAGCAGAGTGAGAAGTGCTGAGTTTGGGACCCTGAGGGCCCAATCCTCTTGACATGGGCCAGGGGGTCTGGGAAAAATTGGCCCTTGGGAACCTTGTCCCGAGTGGTGTGTGATGGGGCAATGGTCTGGGTTCTGGACAGCCTGTTCTACTCCACAGTCCATCTTTGCAGGCAGTAGGGTGGAGGATGGATGACCCTCTGACAGTAGGTCTGAAGTCGGGAGCCTTGGAGTCAGGGAAGTTTGTGAACAAGAGCTGTGGGGTCTAAACAAACTTCTGCAAAATCACTCCTAGGGAAAGGTGCCATGAAGTGACATTGGTGGTCCTGGAACTAGTCTAGGTCAGGTCTCTGGCTCAGACCTGCTCTCAAGGGGGTCAGGTGTCCTACAGCTGATGCAATTGTGGACACCACTGACCACCACTCCCTCCCTCCCTCCCTTTCCAGACAGCCTGGAGAGGACAGAGCCTATCTCTCTCTCTTGCTCATGCCATCACCAGGATGCTGACAATATGGCAATATCAACGAGTATGTGTTGAATGCAATAATGAATTTAATCTGTAAGCTTCTTTTAAACTTTCTGTATTTTTAGGGGTGTGTAAGTCTCCTAAAAGTAATGAGTTGATCCTCCATTGTCCTAGATATACATGTGAGTAAGATAAGGGAAGCAAATCTGTCCATACCAAAGCTGTAGTCGAATGGTCAGAGTAGACTTATTCATGGTAGCCAAGTAGTGCAGGCGATCCACTCGTCCATCACCTGACCAACCCTGCCAGCCACTGGATTTCTCTTTATCCAGTATATGGCCCCTTGAACCCTGGGATACAGCCATGAGAACACTTTTTCAACTGCTTCTGGTGCACATACAGGTTCAAATGAGCACAGTTAAGTGTTCTGGGATTCCCATTCTATGCAACATTATCCATAATTTGTTATGATCCACACAGTCAAATGCCTTCCCACAATCAATTAAACACAAGTCAACATCTTTCTGGTAATGCAAAAATGGCATGGGGATGGCGTTCTCTGACCTCCTCTTAACTTCATGAGGTGGAGACAGGATCAGCATCAGCATCAGCAGCATCAGCCCAAGGCTAAGTCATGAGGTGGACATCAGCCATGCCACTGCCCTCCAACCTTTCTCCTGAATCTGACACCCACCGTCCCACCCACAACAATCTCTCCTTCTCTGCCGAGTTTCCTAATTTGTTGCAATGGCCACACAGAACTCACAGACAATACTCAGCATTATGAGGTATATTAGGGAAGCTGTTGTTGTTGTTGTTGGTTGCCATGAAGCCGGCTCCATCTCATAGCGACCATATGTACAACAGACCACAACACTGCCCGGTCCTGTGCCTCCATCACAATCATTTCTATTCCTGAGTGCATTGTTGCCTTCACTGTGTCAATCCATCTCATTGAAGGCCTTCCTCTTCGTTGTTGATATTTCATTTTACCAAGCATGATATCCTTCTCCAGGGAACAGTACCTTCTGACAACGTGACCAAAGTAGGTGAGATCAAGTTGGGCCATTGTGGCTTCCAAGGAGAATTCTGGCTGCACTTCTTCCAGGACAGATTTGTTTGTTCTTTTGGCAGCCCATGGTACTTTCAGTGTTCTTTGCCAACACCACAACTCAAAAGCATCAACTCTTCTCCAGTCTTCCTGGTTCAAGGTCCAGCTCTCACATGTATATGAGGTGATTGAAAATACCATGGCTTGGGTTAGGCACACTTTGGTCTTCCCAGAGACATTTTTGCTCTTCTGTACTTTAAAGAGGTCTTTTGCAGCAGATTTGCCATATGCAATACATCGTCTGTTGCCTTGACTGCTCATTGCATTGGTGTTGATTGTGGAACCAAGTAATATGAAATCTTTGACAACTTCAATTTTCTCCATGTGGCAGTTTACAATTCAGGATCACGAATGCTCCTCACACAATTCTTCCATCAATAGAGCCTCACATGGCCATGCCTTGGGGCATGTCTCTATAGGCAGTCAGGAGCCTTGGAGTAAGGTCTCTTGGCCTGGCCCCTACTCTACTCAGGCAGATAGGTGCACCTAGGTGCACCCCACTCCACCAGCAAGCCTCCTGCCCAAAGTGACTCAGCTTTCTCATTCCATGGGCTGGCAAGCCTGTTGCTCTCTCTCATGTCAATCTCTTGGTTCTGCTACCTCTGCTGCCACCGTCTCTCTTCCAGGCTTTCTGCCATCTTGCCAGTGCAGGGATCTCAGGTTCTTCTCTGACTCTATCCTTGGTTCTTCTCTGACGTGATGTGGCCGAGATCTGCCATTGTTGTCTGTGGGAAGGTTGATTTTAAGCCCAACGAAATGGCTAAACTGACAAGTCCACTCATTAGGGTTCTATGAATGCACCTTATTTGCACAGTCCACCCCCACAAGGGCACCATGTCCCTTAGTTCCATCATTAGCAAGTATCCAACCCCCATGGTGGTTCACACACACCTCACCTTTGTGAAGTTCCACCCCGTCATCTGATGTCAATCATAAAGACCATGGCTATAAGACCCAGGCCAAATCACTCATTGCACCCAGGTATTCTCTCTTGTTAGTCAAGATCCATCTGAATCATCAATGCTATCTCTTATGCCATGACCTTTTCTAAATCTGGCATGGATTTCTGGCAGTTCTCTGTCAGTGTATGGTTATAGCCATTTTTAAATGTGCTTTAGCAGAATTTTGTTGTGTGTGATATTAATGATATTGTTCAAAACTTTACACAACCCCATGGATCATTTTCCTTTGTAGTGGGCATGGATCTGAACTTCTACCAGTGAGTTGGCCAGGAAACTATCTTCCAAATTTCTTGGCATAGACAGTGAGCACTTCCAGCGTTACATCTGTTTGTTGGATCATCTCAATTGGCATTTCATCAATTCCCAGAGACTTGTTTCTCACCAATGCCTTCATGGAGCTTGAAGTTTTTCCTTCAATACTATTGATCATATGAAACCTCCTGAAATGGGTAAACATTCACCAATTCTTTCTTAGTACAGCAACTCTGTATATTCTTTCCAGCATATTTGATTGCTTCCTGAATAATTCAACTTTTTGCCCAAAAAATCTTTCCATATTGCAACTTGAGGCTTGGTTTTTTCCTTCAATTATTTCATCTTGAGAAATGCAGAGAGAATACTACAGGGGGCTGGATTGTATAAAGGAGAGCACAGACTTATGATGGGGGATGACTAACTATGAATCTGTGAACAGACATGACACAAACTTGCTGCTGATAATGAAGACTTGAAGCACTTACTGATGAAGATCAAAGACTACAGCCTTCGGACATGGATTACACCTCCACACCATGTAATTAAGAACCTCATAACTGGACCAATAAAGAAAATGATGATAAACAGAGGAAATGTTGAAGTTGTTAAGGATTTCATTTTACTTGGATCCACAAGTAGTGCTCATGGAAGTAGCATTCAAGAAAGCAAAGGGCATATTGCATTGGGAAAGTCTGCTGGAAAAGATATCTTTAAAGTGTTACAAAGCATAGATGTCACTTTGAGGAGTAAGGTGAGCTTCACCTAAACTATAGTATTTTCAATAGCCTCATATGCATGCAAAAGCTGGACAATGGAAAAGACTTTAAGAACTGACCTATTGAATTATGGTGCTGGTAAAGAACATTGACTCAATCATGAACTAGCAGAAGAATGAACAGATCTGTCTTGAAAGAACTACAGGAAGAATCCTCCTTAGAAGGGAGGATGGCAAGACTTTGCTTACATACTTTGGACATGTTATCAGTGGGACAAGTCCCTTGAGAAGGACATCATGTCAGGTAAAGTACAGAGTCAATGAGCAACAGGAAGACCTTCATTGAGATGGTTGACACTGTGGCTACAACAATGGCCTCATACGTACCTACAGGAATGGGCAGTATTTCGTCCTGCAGTGGGTGCATGGGTCACTCTGAGTCAGAACCGATGTGACAGCACATAACTCTCACCACCACCACCAGCAGCACAAAGAGCTCTCTGGTTCCTTTGACAAGTGATATGAATTGAATCCTGTTCCCTAAAATATAAGGGGAAATCCTAAACCCTGCACCTGTGAACGTGGCTTTGTTTGGAGAAATATATTTTCTCTTTACAGATGTGATCAGTTAAATTTCATGAGGTCATCCTGGAGTAGTGTCAGTAGTCATCATAATGCCCTGGGGGTGGCATTGTGCAAAAGAGGATAGATATGAAAACAGGATGGAAAAATGACATGGTGAAGATTTGTGACCTCATCGTCTGACTTCATGAAGGATGAGAAGAGAGAATCGAGATCAACATTAACCCAAGGCTGATTCCTATGAAGTAGAGGTCAGACACACTTCCTTTCTCCAACCTTTTACCAATGCTGACCCCATCTCCTCCTCCCATGGCTCTCTCTACTGCTCTGATGAATTGATAATTTCTTACAGTGACCAAACCGAAGTCACAGAGCACACTCACAGTTGTGGGGTCTATTACTAGAGTAACAGTACAACCAAGCCTCTGGAATGACTCAGGTTACAATTCTTTTGTCAGGACAGCTTCTTGGCCATGCCTACAGGAAGACCTGTCTCCTGAATCTTGTACTCTCAGCTGCTCAACCTGGCATCTGCCCTGCTCAGGGAGGGCAAGTGTTACAAAGCTCTTTAGCTCCACCAATAAGTGCCTGAAGGGACGGAACTCTTCCATCAAGCTTCCTGCCCTAAGGTGCTCTGCTCTCTTGGCCCATGGGTTATTGTCCACCCCACTGTAGCCACCTGGCTCCCTGGTCCCAGAAGCCCTCTGCACCATTTTGTACCAGTCTCCTGGTTCTGGTGCCACTGCTACTCTCTTTCTCCAGTGTTACGGCCCTTAGCCTGTCTCCTGGGTCTAAGAGGTGCTCAGCACAGAGACCCTGGGTCCTAGGCCTTCTCCTGGCTCTTCTTCTTGGTTGTAGTGGGGTCTCCTTTCTCTGCTTCTGGGATTGTCTCCCTTAAAACCAGCAAGGTGGTAAATAGACCAATCCCTTCAGTAGGGTTCCATACACCTCATTTACTTGGCCCCAACCCCTCAAAGGTGCCATACACCTTATTTGCGTTATTAGGAGGCTAACCACTCCCCTTGGTGGACCACAGTCTTCCTATATACATTGGCCCACCTAATCATTTTGTGGGAGTCACAAGACCACAGCTAGAAGGGCCCTCTGAAGTAAATCACTGCACTACACAGGGAAGAGAGCATGTGAGGATCTGTCTACAAGCCAAGAAATACCCAGAGCTTCTGGAAACCAAAAGTAACAAGGAAGGATCTTTTCTCAAAACTGTCAAAGAGAGCATGGCCTGGCCAACACCCTGAATTCAGGCTCCCGGCCTCCAGAACTTTGAGACCATACATTTCTGCTCTTTAAAGCCACTCATGTTGCATATGTTAAAAGGGCATACCGGTGGCATCTTTTGACCTTCTCTAACTTCACAAGTGGAGCTGTGGTAGTGTAGAGCCTAAGGCACCTGATTGCTAACCAGAAGGCTGGTGGTTCAAACCCACCAGCCACTCCTCAGAAGGAAGGTTGGGGAATGGGATCTACTTCCATAGTGATACCACCTTGGAAACCAAAGAAGGGTCGCTATGAGTCGGATCTGACTCCACAGCACATAACAACAACAACAACACCTTCACAAGAGGAAGACAGACTCACCAGAAGCATCACAAGGCTTATTCCTATGAGGCCAGACATGCTGCCAACCTCCAGCCTTTTCCCAACCCTGACACCAGCCGACCCTCCCACTGCACTCACTACTTTTCTGCTGGGTTCAGTAATTCATTGCAATGGCCACATAGAACCCACAATTCTCACAATTATGGGGTTTGTTAGGGAAGTAACAGGCTATAATTCAGCTTCAGGGAAGTGCTCATGATACAATTCTTCCCTCAGTACAGTCACCCCTCTGGTATGCCCTCCGGCATGACTCTTTGGCCCTTGGCCTCTAGACTTGGCTTCTGCCCTTCTCTGGCAATTGTTACAAAGCTCTTTTGCCTCTGCTGATAGGTACACACCCCATTCTGCCAGCAAGCTTCTTCCCCAAGGGCACTCAGCTTTCCCAGTCCGTGAGCCAGCAAGCGCCCACCTCTGTCTCCGGCAGCTTGGCTCCACTGCTGCTGTCTCTCAGTTGGGCATTTCTCTCAGCTGGGTATATCTCTGCTAAGGAGGTCCAATTCAGGGATCTTGGGTCCAAGGACGCACTCCACTACACCTCCAACTCTTCTCTTTTAATAGCAGTGAGACCTCCTCTCTGCCCTAGGAGGGCTTTTGTAAGCCTGGCAGAGTGACAAAATAACCAATCCCAACATCAGAGTTCTACACACCTCATTTGCATCGCCCCACCCAGTCATCTGCTGGCAGTTACAGAGAATATGGCTAGAAAAGTGATACTCAATAATTCCCTGCACCACAGGTGTCCTCAGCACACTGAGATACTGGATAGTGGTGGTTAGAGACCAGGATCTGAGCACTGTGTGTGCTCTTGGCTCCTGGGATGTCATTGCTTCTAGGCCCTATCAGTAGACAGAATTGGAGATAGATATGTTTAAGAACCACGAGTTCCTTCTACAACCCAAATGCACCATCTTCCCTTCTCTCTTGACATGTTTGTGTCCCCCTTCAACCAGAGCAGCTTACATTGTTGCTGTTTGGCCTGTGGGATAGTTGTTGAGTAGAGAAAAGAGTTTTCTAACACATTAATGAATCCTGGGGCCATCAGTGCATCAGAGCAGAGGCCTCTGACCCTGGGATATGTAAGGAAGGAAGACAAGGAGGTGCCATGGCCCAAGGGCCTTCCCAGCGGGTGCTCTGTGTTCTGGGAACAAAGGATTGTGACTTGCAGGGTGGTGGGTGTTGGAGAGTTTGAAATAAGAGCATATAGATAGTTACTGTGGCCTGGGCGGGCCACTGTCCAGTATAAATTGGTGGCATGGTGAATTTTTTGTCACTGCGGCTAGGCTCTGGTCCTCGGTTGTTTAGTCAATCACTTGTCCAGACATTGCTATAAAGTTGTTTAGAAATGATTAATATTTTCAATCAGTTTATTTTAAGTAAAAGAGATTATTCTGATAACGTGAGTTGTCCTCATTCAATCACTTGAAGGATTTATGATCAAAAATGGAGGTTTCAGAGAGGTGTGATTCTGTCACATGCCTAGAAGGTGGAAATCCTGTGATGTTTCCAACTTGCCTGGTTTATGGATTTAGGGTCTCCCAGCTTTCAGACACATTCAAAGTTATTCCTGAAAATCAACCCTTACCTATCTGTCTATCTGTCTGTCTGTCTATCTATCTTCTGTCTTTCTATCGTTTGTCTATCTACTTATCTGTGTATCTATTCATTCATCCTTCCATCTATCCATGTGTATATCCATGTGTCTATTTATCTATCAATCTCTCTATGTGTCTCTGGATCTGTCTGTCAATCTATCTATCTGTCTATTTATCATCCATCCACCCATCCATTCATCCATCCATCCATCCATCCATCCATCTACCTGTTCTCTGGAGAACCCTGACTGATACCATTGATGAGCATTAATTTTACTCTCACTGCTTCACAACCATCACTATGAAAATATGGAAGAAAATTCAAACACTGGAGATGGATAGAAAGTGAAAATTAAATATCAATTCTCAGAGGTCATCACATAGTGGTCTCTTGAGTCTTTCTTCAGGCATATACAAGCATAGACCCAGGATGATATATATTGATTGTAGTGGGTTTAGAGGTGGCCTCAAAAGATATATCCACATCCTAATACCTCAACCTTGTGAATATTACCTTAAATGGCAAAAGATAAAATGGGAATTTATTTGGACATATGGTCTTTGCAGACATAATGAAGTTAAGAATCTCCAGATGAGATCATCCTAGATGACCCAAGTAGGCCCTGAATCCAAAGACCAGTGTCCTTATATGAGACAGAGGAGAGACCTAGACACAGAGAAGAAGTCCACATGAAGATGGAGAGAGATATGGAAGTGATACGGCCACAAGCCAAGAAACTGTGGGGGTCACCAGAAGCTAAAAGAGATGAGAAAGGACCCTCCCCTAGAACCTTTGGGGGATCTCGGCTCTGTCAACTCCTTGATCTCAGATTTCTGGCTTACAGAACGGAGAGAAACAACCAATTTCTGCTGTTGAAGCTACCAAGTTTGAGGCAATTTGTTGGAACAGCTTCCGGAAGTTAATACACTGATGTATATATTTCTCCAGCTTGTTTGGTTGTTTTACACTTAATCTAAGACTCACTCTATCTGGGGACTAGTTGTTTCTGTCCTGTCTGTGAATACCCGAGGATTCTTCCATGGAGAGGGGAAGAGATGATCCCAGGGTTTTGTCCAATTACAACAGGGCAGTGAACATCCCTGTGCCTCTTAGTGACTTTTACCCTGAGATGAATACCCTGCTGACTTGTAGGGGTTAACGAGATGTCTCAGTGGTTTGGCTGACACTATGTAATCACTTACCATTTTGTGATCTGAGGTGAATAGCCAATCAGTGGAAAGAGGATTTTCCTTGGGGGTGTTCCCTGCATCCATGGTATAAACCGAAGTTCTGACAAAGCTAACTCTCTCTGGACCCTGTGTGATCGCCACTCCCTGAGACATAAGCCAGCAGAGCTACAATCTTCTGACCTGCTGATTTTGGATTCCTTGGAGAAATGGCTAATTGCAGGGAAAGTATATAGCCAGCATGGAAGGCTTGCTGAACCAGAAAGTAAGGAAGTTTTCAAAAAAAGTTGGAGACAAAGCAAAAGGACACATATGCCACCTTGGTGGGGCTCATGCTGGCCTGCTATGCAACAAGCAGGGCATTAAAAATGGACAACAATGAATGAAAACATATTGGTTGACAAGAAAACCAAGCATGCATGGCAATAGTTTTTTAAAGGGGAAGGTCTCCTCATGAGAGGACAATGCCGGCTGATAGATGAAACAAGAAGAAATAAACACAAAGTGATCACGTTGCAGCCACCAGCGTAGAAGCAAACCCACTGCCATTACGTCCATGCTGACTCACAGTGCCCCCTGTAGGACAGAATAGAACAAATCCAGAGGATTTCCAAGGCTGTCATTTTTACGGAACCAAAGCTCACATCAAACCCACTGCAATGGAATAGATTCTGCTGCCTGGAGGACAGAGAGGAACTGCCCCATGTGGTTTCCAAGGCTGTCATTTTTATGGAAGCAAAGTCCAAACCAAACCCACTTCTATCAAGTAAATTCTGACTTACAGAGCCCCTAGGGAGCAGAGAAGAATGGCCCCAGAGGATATCCAAGAATGTTATCTTGATGGAAGCCAATCCCAAAGCAAACCCACTGCCATTACGTTGATACTGACCAACAGTGCCCCTAGAGGACAGAGCAGAAGCAGATAGGATTTCCAAGGCTGCAAATCTTTACAGAAGCACATTACCACATCTTTCTCCCCCAGAGCAGCTGGAGGGCTGAGGAACTGACCTTTCGGTTAGCAGCTGAGCACTTTAACCCTGTGCCAATAGAGTTCCCCGTCGTACTTACCAGTGGGAGTGAAAATCACTGGGAAAGGGTGTTGGGGATAGGGCATTTCTGTGACCTCAAAGCCTCAGCAGGTTGCTGGCATGTTGCTGACTGGGAAAGGTGCCCTCAGAGCAGACAGATGGCAGCCGTGATCCTAACCATATGGTTGCTGTGAGCGTGGCCAGTGATGAGAGGAACAAGCGTATCAAGACGCCTAACCTGGTGTGTTGGGGAAGGCACCCCAACATCACTGGGGAACCACTCTGCCTCTAACCATCGAGACTGGTCTGGACCCTCAAACACATCCAGGTCACCAGGCACAAAAAGGACGGGACACTCAAGTAGCTGCATAAGTGCATCGACTGAAACCTACACAAACCATCAGAGGATACTTGGTCTTCCTGTCACACCTTCCATAGAACACTGTATCATAAGGGCTTTTTCCTAAACCAACATATATGTCTGACAGGCTGACAGGCTGTGCCTGCTTCATGTCCCATGATGCACTTCACCAGCCCCTTATTGTTCATGATGTCTTGTGGGTTCCTGTTTGTTCTCACAAAGAGCCCATAACCACATCAGTGTGCACCTTCAGTGAGGATTGCCAGAGTCCATCCGAGGGCTGGTTCACTATCAGAGCAATCATGGACCTTTATCCACCTCACAGCCCTGCTCTTAGCCACCTTTAAACTTTATTTAATGGATTCAAACATCACGACTGGTAAAAAATAAAAATTCATAGAAAAGAAAAGGTGGGAGATCATGTTGGATCTCAAAGAATTGGCCAGGGAAACCCTTATGAATAGCAGAGAAACACTTTCTGATACATTACTGTGCAACTTCATGAATAGTCCACAAACATTGTCCAATACAGCGGAGACAGATGAGTCACTTAGGTTAGAAGACTCCCAAAATAGGACTGGCAAGGAGCTGCATCATCAGAGTAAAACCAGCCTTACTCATATGGATAAGGTACAGCTTTCCAGACCTCTATATGCTCAAGTGGCACCACTCAAACTGAGGAGAAACTGCTGCAAACATCCATTAATAATCAGAACATGAAATATATGATGTATGAATCTAGGAAATTGGAAGTTGTCAAAAACGAAATGGAACGCATAAAGATTGATAAGCTAGGCATTAGTGAGCTCAAATGGACAGGTTTTGGCCATTTTGAATCAGACAACCATATGATCTACTCTGCCGGGAATGACAAATTGAAGGGGAATGGCGTGGCATTCATCACCACAAAGGATGTTTCAAGATCTGTCCTGAAGTACAATGCTGTCAGTCATAGGATAATATCCACACACCTACAGGGAAGACCCATTAATATTACTATTATTCAAATTTATGCAACAACCACCAAAGTGAAAGATGAGAAAATTGAAGAATTTTATCAACTTCTGCAGTCTGAAATTGACCGAACATGCAATCAGGATGTGTTAATTATCACTGGTGACTGGAATGCAAAAGTTGGAAACAAAGAAGAGGTAGTAGTTGGAAAATTTGGCCTTGGCGACAGGAATAACGCTAGAAATTACATGGTAGAATTTTGCAAGACCAAGCACTTATTCATTTCAAATACCTTTTTACAACCACAGAAAGGATGCCTGTACACATGGACTTTGCCAGTAGGAACACACAGGAAGGTGGAGGAAAGAGGGGAATGTCTTCAACGAGGTGGATTGACACAGGTGTTGTGATCATGGGCACAAGGATAGCAAGGATCATGGAGCTGGCACGGGATGGGGCAGTGTTTCATTCTGCTATGCATAGGGTTGTTATGAGATGGAAACAGCTGGATGGCACCTAACAACAACAACATGTTTGAGAAGACACATGTGGTCAATGAAGGAACATGGGTGAGTGGTTCCTGCCTGGAGCTGAGGCTTTAAAAAGAGAAAAGCTACAATGGACTGCATGGGTCAACTGGTGAGAGTGAAGTCTGTTGACTTGCTAGGCAATAATAATTCTGTGTCCTTGATAGACATGGGGGTGTCTTTGCTCTTCAGAGACAAGTGGAAGTCTCTGGGCTGACAGGTCATGAGTCCTCTCTTACTTTCCAATGGGTCAGCATAAAAAGAAAGGCAGAGTGAGGCTAGGATCCTGTAGGGCAGAATTGTAACAGCAGGTGAATGTGGGTGAAGGGCCCATAGTGCCAGCACGTCTAGCTAAGGTTTTCAACGAAACTCAGGGCTAAGTGTTCTCATTCCCTACTCTGAACTGAAAGCCACTTAGAACATCACCCTCTTTATGTCAGTCTCTGGGTCAGAGTCTGGGTAACATGGAGCTTCTCAGGGTGTCCAGGCTGCAGTCTGACTGTTAGCCAGGCTGTGTTCCTTTTTTATTTGTTTATTTATTTATGATTTGGGTGAAGATTTACAGAGCAAATTCACTTTCCATACAGCAGTTCGCATACACTTTGTCTCATTGCATTGACCACAATTTACCAAAATGCATAAGCTCCCCTCCCACTTCCTCCTGATAATTACCACTTCCATGTGTCCATCACTCCTTGCCCTCCTGCCCCTTGAGCTGTCTCCCGGTGCATAAGCAGCCCTTCTTTGTCCCATGATTTTTCTCTCAAAAGAGTGTATATACCTCAGGTAAAAGTTCAACTCATGCCTGTCTTTTGCTTGGCTGGAAGTCACAGATGTGGGTTCAATTTCAGACCTGACAGGCAGCTAGAGGTCATAGTCTCAGTGGTTCCACCAGGCTCTATTGGACAAGCAAACCTGCCACCCCCCCCTTTTTTTTTCTCCAAATGATTTTGGTTTTTGTCCACATTGTTCTCTCTCTCTCTATCCAGGATCTCCTACATAGATCCCCTTCCAAGTGGTTGACATTGGTAGCCGGGCACCATGTGGTTCTTCTGGTCTCATAGTCATGTATGCTGCAGATTGGATGGTGTACCAGTCGCTAGGACTGATTGTATCCTTGATTTTTTGGTTTTCTTCATTCTTCTTTGCTCTGGACGAGGAGAGACCCATCGTTGCATCTAGATGGCAGCTTGC
>NW_006922658.1:249946-251249 GCF_000298275.1 Orycteropus afer afer
TATTTGTCCTTTTGTGATTGACTTGTTTCACTCAGCATAATGTCCTCCAAGTTCATCCACATTATGCAGTGTTTTGCAGATTCTACATTATTCTTTACCGTTGCATAGTATTCCATTGTGTGTATGTACCATAGTTTGGTTATCCATTCCTCAGTTGATGGACACATATGTTGTTTCCATCTTTTGGCTATTGTAAATAGTACTGTGACAAAAATGGGTGTGCATATGTCTGTTCTTGCCATGGCTCTCACTTCATTAGGATATGTACCTAGTAATGGAATGGCTGGGTCAAATGGTATTTCTAGTTCCAACTTTTGAAGGAATTGCCATACTGCTTTCCACAGTGGTTGTACCATTTTACAGTCCCACCAGCAGTGTATAAGAGTCCCAATCTCTCCACATCCTCACCAGCATTTGTTATTTTCTGTCCTGCAGAACTTCACGACTAGTGTTGGAGCAAGATGTTACCTCATTGTTGTTTTGATTTGCCTCTCTCTAATAGCTAACGTAGCATAGTGCCTAAGGTACCTGACTGCTAGCCAGAAGTCTGACGGTTCAAACCCACCAGCCACTCCTCGGAAGGAAGATGGGGCAATCTACTTCCGTAGTGATACTGCCTCGGAAACCCAAGGTGGGGTCGCTATGTTGGGTCCAACTCGACGGCACATAACAACAACAAGAACAATAGCTAATGAACACCTCTATCATGGCGTAGTGCCTGAGGCATTTGACTGCCAACCAGAAGGTTGGCGGTTCAAGCCCACCAGGCACTCCTGGGAAGGAAGATTGGGCAACCCACTTCCATAGTGATACTGCTTCGGGAACCCAAGGAGGGGTCATTATCAGTCGGATCCAACTCCACGGCAGTGATTTAACCCACGTTCTCCTTTATTTCCATTTTGGGAACTCTGGTAGTGTAGAGCCTAAAGCACTTGACTGCTGACCAGAAGGCTGGTGGTTCAAACCCATCAGCCACTCCTTGGAAGGAAGATGGCCCGACTCCATGGCACATAATGACAACAACAAATAGCTAATGATCGTGAGCATTTCTGCATATGTTTGTTTGCTTCTTGAATATCATCCTTGGTGAAGTGTCTATTCATGTTTTCTGCCCATTTTTTAAATGGGATTGTTTGTCTTGTTTGTTATTGAGGTGTTGGAGTTTTCTACAAATTCTAGAGATAAGTCCCTTGTCAGATATGTCATTACCAAATATTTTTTTCCCAATCTGTAGGTTCTCTTTTGACTCTTTTGGAGAAGTCTTTGGAAGCACATAAAAATTTAATTTTTAGAAGGTCCCAAT
>NW_006922658.1:253621-255055 GCF_000298275.1 Orycteropus afer afer
AATTTTGTATTATTCTTCTGGATTTCTATCTGTAGATTTAGAATAATTTCTAATTTTTCATTTATTTTGTCATTTTGTTCTTGTATTTTCTTCCAAAGTTCTTCTAGGGTTTTTTCTGTGTTTTCTTTGGTCTGTCTCTCAATCCTTTGAAGATACCTAAATATCATTCTTTTGAGTTCCTTATCAGAGAATTCCAATGCTATTTCTTCCTCAGCTGTGTGTTCTGGATCTGTATCCTTTTCCCTTGTTTCTACCACTTTATCTTGCTTCTTTGTGTGGACTGTGATGGTCTGTTGTCTCTGAGATATTGTGGCATTGTATTAAGATTTCTTTTAGCTGTTTATGAGGAGGTGCCAATGGTTATTCAAGCTCTGCTTGGGGATTTTTTTTTTATCATTGGCCCCTTGATGGACAAGGAGGTGGTGGTTCTCAGTCAGTAAATGAAGTTACAGAAGTTGTGGGTTATAGTTATGTCTTATGGTTTTTCCCATACAGTTAGACAAAATTGCTTTCTCCCATATAATTTGACAAAAATTACAATAACCATCAAAAAACTAAAAGCACATGGACAAAAAATACACCATGTAATCACACAGGAACAGTAACAAAAAAAAAAAAAAAAGGAAAAAAGAAGAAGAAAAAAACCAAGAACACCTTCAATATCTGGGTATAGGGCTATAAGAGAAAAAATGTAGAGAAAAAGAATAATGAAGAAAAAAATGGGAAAAATGCAAAAAGAAAAATAAGGAATAGGGTTAACCATGAGGAAAAAAAAAATTACAACCATGAACAGGGAAAAGAAAAAGAGCTGAAAAGTAGGACCAGGGAGGGGAAGAATAAAGAATAATAGTAAAAAGCTCAAATGTATTAATAATAATAGTAGTTTTATAACAGACAAAAACAAGCAAACTACAAACCAGAAAAAAAGACAGAGAACAAAAAAGAAAAAGAAAAAGAAAAAAATTGGGGGAAAGGAGGGCAGAGCACTCAGGCTCTGCCTGAGCACACAGACTGAGATGGAGTTCCTTAGGCCCAGAAGATGGGTGGGAGTGGGAGAATGCTGCAGCTCCGTTCACCAAGGGGTGTGTGGTATGAGAGTAACAAGGGGAATTTTGCACTTTTTCAGTCATCCAGGTCCGGAGTGTCTTTGGGGTTACTGGCAAGCAGAACCTGTTTTACACCCCTGGAATCTCAGAGAGTGCTGTTTCTTTAAATATCCAAAATTGTCAAGCAGCTTGTAAACATTCAAAATGGCGGTGCCCTCTGGACAGGCAAAAGTCCACAGCTCAGCTTTCTCTGCTGATGCTTTGGCTTTTATTCCCAAGAGACCAGAGCAGTCTTCCGTGCAGTCCCTGGCTAGCAGGGCTGATTTTTAGGTTAATTCTTAGGTCCTACCACCACTTGGCTCTGGTAGCATAGTGGCTAAGGCACTTG
>NW_006922658.1:256124-257930 GCF_000298275.1 Orycteropus afer afer
CAGGCAGGGTGAGTGGTATAGGGGTAGCCCCCACTATGACCCCATCTTGGACCTGCCCCAGCTCCTGCTGTTCTTGTGGTGGAGGGGAGAGGGGTAGGGTGAGTGGCTTCTGCCTCAGTCTCCCCACCTGTAGCAGCAGGGCATTGGAGGTGACCTTCTGTGGACCAACTCTGCCCCCTGTCCCAGAACTCATCCTTCAACAGCCTGCACCTTCTGGAAGGTGCCTGGAAGGAGCTTCGACCCAATGGTGGCCATCTCCACCCTCACGCACAGCACTCGGCAGGTCTCACTTTTGGTTTTTTCTTTCAAACAAACTTCTATGTGCTATGTACAGACCCTGCTCTGGGTGCAGACGGTTCAGCCAAGCAGCAGGGGAGTGATGGCAGCTGGAGGGTGGGGAAGGCCTGGCACCCACTCGGCCCACCTAGTTACCTGGACTCATGCCTACTCCTCACTGCCATCCAGGCAGTCTGTTCCAGGCCCATGTCAGTTGTCCTAGGGGACACTGACTGTCAGCAGGACAGCTGGAAAAGGAGTCTCTGCCCAAAACAAAATAGTGAACCTACCCTGCAAGGTACCCCACCAGAGGGCACTGGTCTGTGCAGGAGGAAGCCTGGTTAGGGCCAGGCTAGATTTGGGCCCCTTCAGAAGACGGTGGTGGGACTTGGCATAACCTGGTTGACCTGGCCTGGCCTTGTGGGTGGTGAGCAAAGCGGGATATAAGAAAAGCCAGGATGATAGGCCAGACCCCAAGGCCTTAAGGCAAAGCAGGGTGAGGTGTGCACAGCCCAGTGGCTGGGCCAACCATTAGGACAATCAGGGTTGTTCAGTCTCTGTGACCACAGATGGCTGGGGGTGGGGATTTGGCTGGAAGGCTGAAGCTTTAGGTCCTCCTCCCCCAATCTAAAGCCTGGAAGGAGGGTAATGGGGGCTTTGGCCAACCCCTTACTCTGTCCACAATCATGTCACGGTTCAGCTCCTGGTGGTCAGCAAAGTGTGTCAATGTGGAAGGACAGCTGCACCTGGGGAAAGCATGTGGGCCAGGCTCAGGTGGTGTCCTCCTAGGTGATGACCCTCAGCCCTGTGCCTGGGACCCCCACAACTCCCACCTAAGAAATTGACATTGGCCTCCACCCCTCATCTTTCCTCAGCTCTGTGCCAAGCTCAACCTGTCTCAGGGTCTGCATTTCCCCGACGACCTCTTTCTGCTGAATCTGTTGGCCCAAATGTCTGTGAAGTGAGGAATGGGTAAACAAGATGTAGTCTGTACATGAAAGGAATGCTGAAGGAAAAACTGCCTTCTCTTTCTCCTTGGAGCTGCTGGTGCGCTTGAAGCCAGTCATATGGTTAGCCATAAGTTGTTGTTGTTAGGTGCCGTCAAGTCATTTCCAACTCACAGCAACCCCATGCACAGCAGAATGAACCACTGCCCGATCCTGCTCCAGCTGCACGATCCCTGCTATACTTGAGCCCATTATCACAGCCACCGTATCAGTGCATCTTGTTGAAGGCCTCCCCCTCTTTCGTCGACCCTCCACCCTACCAAGAATGGTATCTTTCTCCAAGGAATGGTCCCTTCTGACAACATGACCAAAATAGGTGAGATGAAGTCTGGCCATTCGTGCTTTCAAGAAGCATTTTGGGTGCATTTCCACCACAACAGATCTGTTAGTTTTTTCAGCAGTCCATGGTACTTTCAGCATTCTTCTCCAGCACCACAACTCAAAAGCATCAACTCTTCTTTGGTCTTCCTTATTCATTGTCCAGCTCTCACATGCATACGAGGTGATTGGAAATATCATGGCT
>NW_006922658.1:261280-262510 GCF_000298275.1 Orycteropus afer afer
CAGCAAATGGAGGTCTTTAAAGCTTTACCTTATCCATAGGAATAAGGCTGGGTTTACCCAGATGATGCAGCTCTTTTCCAGTCCTATTTTGAGAGCCTTCGAACCTAACCGGGCTATTCGTAAAGTTGAGCAAGTAGTGTATCAAACAGTGTTTCTTTGCTATTCATAAGGTTTTCCCTGGCCAATTATTTGATAAATGGATGGCCTCCTCCTTCTTCCTAGTCTGTCTCAGTTTGTAAGCTGGGCCGATACCTGTGCACCACGTGCATCCCACTGGGTTTGAAACACCAGGGGCTCAGCCTCAAAACTCACATCAACACGTCACCATGGTAGGACAAACCAACAGACAAGTTTGTCTCCCTGTTGGAAACCTGTCCTACCACCCTTACCTGGGTCCCTGCAGCTGACCCATCCTCTGTCCAGATTCCTAGACCTTGTAATCCCTTTTCTCCTGCTCTCCCACCCTGCTGCTTTGGGCATGCCTGATTTCCCTCCTCTTACCTGGATCCCTGTGGCTGACTACTCCTCTGTCCAGGTTCCTGGATTTTAATCCCCTTTTTCCTGCTCTCCTGCACTGCTGCTTTGGGCGTGCCTGAGTTCCTCTCCTCACCTGGATCCCTGCAGCTGACCATAAGAGAGCCCTAGAACTGGAACCTTACTCAGCAATAAAAAGAAAGGATGTCTGATTCACACACAATGTGGGAACCTTGAAAACATGGCTCTGAGGTAAAGAAGCCAGACACAAAAGGCGATGGGTTGTATGCATGTATTTAAATGAAATATTGAGGCTAGACAAGTTAACAAAGGAAGTTAATTAGTGGGTACCTGGGGCTGAGGAGGCACTGTGGCTGGATTGGGCATGGTGGAGGTGGGACTGCGTGGGCTGGCTACTGCTGGGGCGGGGCTAGGAGGGACTGGGCAGAGCTGAGTGGTGGCTGGATGTGGCTGGACATGACTAGGCAGGGCTTGGGAAGGGCTGGGAGTGACTGAATGTGGCTGGGAGTGGTTTGTTGGGCCTTAGAGGGCCTGGGGGTCACTGAGCATGGCCCAGCTGGGCTAGGCTGGGCTTGGCTGGCGGGGTCAGGGACTGGGCGAACCAGTAAGTTCCTCTAGGACTTGCTGATGATGTGGGATCCCATGAATACACTGGAGGCCAGTATCAAGGTCTAAGGTGGAAGTTGTGGGGGTCCCAGGCACAGGGTCTAGGCTGAGGGTCCTCACCTAGGAGGA
>NW_006922658.1:263116-272567 GCF_000298275.1 Orycteropus afer afer
GGGTTTCCAAGTCTGTCATTCTTCACGGAGGCAGACTGCCTCATCTTTCTCCTGTGGAGTGGCTGGGGGTGCAAAACGACAACTTCCTGGTTGGCAGACAAGTGCTTAACCAGTGCGCCATCAACATTCCACTGTTTTGTAATGTCCCTGGGAAACTAACACAGACATGTTGGGGCACTAGAAGGGACATGTAGTGGTAGACACAGGCAAGGCTGCTTGACATGGGGTGGGAACAGTGGGAAGGGGAAAAGTGAGGGTGGGTAGGGTGTTGGGGGACTCACAGGCCAGGCTGACTGAGTGGGGCTGGGTAGAATGGGGCGAGAGGTCCCATTTGAGCCATATTGGTTTGGGTACCTGTATTATGTTCAACATGGCCACCTGAGGGGTGACTGGAGAGGCCTCATGGAGCCCTGAGACCTGGATGCAGAGTGTGATGCTGGGGGTCACTGGGGTGCAGGCCCCATGAGGGTGCTGAGTGGACTAAGGACCATGAGGATCCCACACCCCTTGAGTGGCTGGTGGAGGTGTGTGGGTCAGCCAAAGAGAGAGGGGGCCTCCAGGGCTGGGGCTTCAGTCCTGCAACCACAGGAACTGAATCTTGCCAGGAAGATGCTCCCGAGGTCCAGAAAGGAACAGAGCCTGGCCAACACTCAGATTGCTGCCTGGACACCCTGAGAAGCTCCACGACAACTGGACCCCTGACCCAGAGGCTGTGACATCAAGGGGAGTGGTGCTCTAAGTGGCTTCCTGTGCAGGGGTAGGGAATGAGAACAGCTAGTCCAGAGTTTCATTGAGAAATTAGACCTGCTGACCTCGTGGGCCCTTCACCCACATTCACCTGCTGTAACAATTCTGCCCTACAGGATCCGGGCCTCACTCTACCTTTTTTGTTGTGCTGACCAATTGGAAAGTAAGAGTGGACTCATGACACATCAGCCCAGAACAGTCTGATTTTCTCTGAAGAGCAAGGAAACCCCCATGTCTATCAAGACACAGAACTATTCCCTAGTAAGCCACCAGATTTGGTTCTCTCCAGCTGACCCAAGCTGTCCATTGTAGTTTTTTTTTTTTTTTAAAGCATGGGCTCCAGGAAGGAACCGCTCACCCCATGTTCCTCCCTTGACCAAGTGTTTCTTCTCAAATATTTTGTTGTTGTTGTTATGTGACATCGAGTTGTTTCTGACTCATAGCAACCCTATGCACAACAGAATGAAACACCGGCCATGCCTGCGCCAGCTTCGTGATCCTTGCTATACTTGAGCTCATCGTTGCAGCCCCCTAGTCAATCCATCTTGTAGAAGACCTTCCCCTCTTTCATCGACCTTCCTGTGTGTTCCATCTAGTGAAGTCCATGTGTACAGCCGCCGTTTGTGTTGCAGACAAAAGTTATTTGTGATGAATAAGTCATTGGTCTTGCAAAATTCTACCATACAATTTCCAGCATTATTTCTGTCACCAAGGCCAAATTTTCCAACTACTGGTAATCCTTCTTTATTTCTAACCTTTGCATTCCAGTCACCAGTGATAAGTAACACATCCTGTTTGAATGTTCGGTCCATTTCAGACTGCAGATGTTGATAAAAATCTTCAATTTCCTCATCTTTGGCTTTGGGGGTTGGTGCATAAATTTGAATAATAGAAGTTATTAACAGGTCTTCCTTGTAGGCATATGGATGGTATCCTATCACTGACAGCATTGTACTTCAGGACAGATCTTAAAACATCCTTTGGGATGATGAATGCCACACCATTCCTCTTCAATTTTTGCCCCTTGGAGCCTGCCCCGGGCACCGCATTGGGGTGTGCCTCCTCTCTTGAGGAGGTGCCACCACTTCGCGGTGTCCCTTGATGCCCGCCCCTTCCAACCCTTTGGGGTGCTCCTCCTCTCCAAAAGAGGGGCCACTCCCTCGGGGTGCCCCTTGAAGTCAGTCCCAGGCACCCCTTCTGTCTGGCCCTCCTATTCCAGGGAGAGGCAACTCCTTCGGGATGCAGTTTGAAGCCTGCTCCAGACACAGTTTCAGAGTGCCCCTCCTTCCTGATGTGGGCCCATCCCTTTGGGATGCCCCTTGAAGCCTTCCCCATGCACCCCTTCAAGGTGCCCCTCCTCTGGCCTCATGAGAGTAGGGGCCACACATTCGGGGTGCGCCTGGGAGCCTGATCCATGTTTTCCTTCGGGGTGACCCTCCTCTCCCGAGGAGGGGCCACCCTTTTGGGGTGCCCTTGGAGCCTGTCCCGGGCATTCCTTCGGGATGACCTCTTCTCCTGAGGAGGGTCCAACCCTTTGGGGTGCCCCTTGGACCCCCTCAGGCACATTTTCATGGCGACCCTCCTCTCCTGACAATGGAACACCCTTTCAGGGTGCCACTTGGAGCCTGTCCCTGGTACCACTTGGGGTGCTCCTTGAAGCCTGCCCTGGGCACATCTTTGGGGTGCCTCTACACTCCCAAGGTGGGCCCACACCTTCGGGGTGCCCCTTGAATCTTACCCCGGGCCCCCTTTCAGGTTCCCTTCCTCGGGACTCAAATGAGGAGGTGCCACTACTTCGGGGTGCCCCTTGAAGCCTGCCCAAGACAACCCTACGGGGTGCCCCTCCCCTCCCAAGGAGGGGCTACACCTTCTGGGTGGATTTTGAAACATGCCCTAGTTACCCTTTCAGGGTGACCCTCCCCACCTGAAGAGGGCCCACCCATTCGGGGTGCCCCTTGAAGCCTTACTTGGGCTCTCTTTTGGGTTGCCTCTCTTTGGGCTTCAAGAAAGGAGGGCCCACCCCTTTGGCGTGCCCCTTGGAGCCTGCCAGGCACCGCTTCAGAGTGCCCCTCCACTCCCGTGGAGAGGCCAACCCTTTGGGGTCTCACATAAAGCCTGCCCTGAGCAATCCGTTGTGGTGTACCTCCTCTCCCAAGGAGGGGCCACCCCTACATGGTGCTCCTTGAAGCCTGCCCCAGGCAACACTTCAGAGTGCTCCTCCTCTTCCATGGAGGTGCCACCCCTTCGCAGTGCCCCTTGAAGCCTTACCTGGGCTCCCCTTTTGTTGCCCCTCCTTGGATTTCAAGAGAGGAGGGCTCACCCCTATGGGGTGCCCCTTGGAAACTGCCATTGGCACCCCTTTGGGGTGCCCCTCCTCTTTTGTGGAGAGGCTAACACTTCGGTGTGCTGCTTGAAGCCTGCCCTGGGCAGCCCATTGTGGTGCACCACCTCTCCCGAGGAGGGGGTCACCCCTTCATGGTGCTTCTTGAAGCCTACCCCAGACATCACCTTGGGTTGTCCCTCCCCTCCTGAGGAAGCGCCACCCCTTTGGGGTGCCCCTTGAAGTCTGCCCTGGACACCCTTTTGGGGTGCCACTACTCTGATAAAAAGGGCCCACCCCTTCGGGGTGCCCCTTGAAGCCTTATCCAAGACCCCTACAGGGTGCCCCTCCTCAGGACTCATGAGACGAGGGGCCACCCCTTCGGGTGTCCCTTGAAACCTGCCCCGGGCAACCCTTCATGATGCCCCACGTGTCCAGAAGATGGGCCATCTCTTCGGGGTGCCCCTTGAAGTCTGCCCCAGGCAACACTTCAGGGTGCCTTTCCTCAGGTCTCATGAGAGGTAGGGCCACCCTTTCGGGGTATGCTTGGACTCTGTCCCGGGCTCCTCTTTGGGGTGACCCTCTTCTCCTGAGGAGGGTCCACCTCTTCAGAGTGCACTTGAAGCCTGCCTCGGGCACCCCTTCATGGTGATCCTCCCCTCCCAAGGAGGTGCCACCCCTTCAGGATGCCCCTTGAAACCTGCCCTTGACACATTTCGGGTGCACCTCCTTGGTGCTGATGAGAGGAGGGTCTACCAATATGGGGTGCCCCACCTCAGGCCTCTTGAGAGGAAGGGTCTCCATATCATGGTACCTTTTGAAATCTGCCCAGGAACACCTTTGTGGTGTTGCACCTCTCTCAAAGAGGGGACACCCCTTCGAGATGCCCCTTGAATCCTTCCCTGGACACTGCTTTGGGGTGCCCCTACACTCCAGAGGAGGGCCCACCCCTTGAGGTTCCCCTTGAAACCTGCCAAGGGCACCACTTCAGGTGACTGCTCCTTGGGCCTCATGAGAGGAGGGGACAATATTTTGGGGTGTGCCTTGGAGGCTGCCCCAGGTACCCTTTCATGATACTCCTCTTCTCCCATGGAGGGGGCCCCCCACTCCGGGTGCTTCTTGCAGGCTGACCCAGGTACCCTTTTGTGGTACTCCTCCTCTCCTGAGGAGGGGTCACACTGTCAGGATGTCCCTTGGAGCCTGTCCTGGGCACCGGTTCTGAGTGCCACTCCTTGGGCCTCATGAGAGGAGGGTCCACCCCTTCGGGGTGCCTCTTGCAGCTTGCCCTGGGCACCACTTCTTGGTGCCCTTAGTCTCCGGATTTGGGGAAACCCCTTTGGAGTGCCCTTGGAGCCTGCCTCAGGCACCCCTTCAGGCTGCCCTTCCTCTCCTGAGCCACCCTTTCGTGGTGCCCCTTGGAGCCTGCCACAGGCACTCTTTTGTGGTGCCTCTCCTTGGGTCTTATGAAAGGAGGGGTTAACCCATTTGGGTGCCCCTTGGAGCCTGCCTCAGGCACCCCTTCAGGTTTCCCCTCTTTGAGCCTCATGATAGGAGGGACCACCCCTTTGGTATGTCCCTTGGAGCCTCTCCCAGGCACCCATTCGAGGTCACCTCTGCAGCCCTCATGAGAGGAGGGCCCTATCCTTCGGGATGTCCCATGAAGCCTGCCCTGGGCACTGCTTCTGGTGCACATCCTTGGGCCTCATGAGAGGAGGGTCTGCCCCTCTGGAGTGCCCTTCCTCAGGCCTCATGAGAGGAGGAGCCACCCCTTCAGGGTGCCCCATGGAGCCTGCTTGGACACCCTTTTGGGGTGACCCTCCTCATCCAGAGAGGGCCTACCCATTCCGGGTGCCCCTTGAAACCTTACCTGGGCTCCCCTTTCGGTTCCCCCTCCATGGGCTTCAAGACAGGAAAGCCCACCCCCTTGGAGTGCACCTTGGAGCCCGCCATGGGAACTGCTTCGGGATGGCCCTGCTCTCTCATAGAGAGGACAACCCTTTGGGGTGCCACGTGAAGCCTGCTTTGGGCAACCCATTGTGGTGCTCCTCCTCTCCTGAGGAGGGGTCACCCTTTTGGGGTGCACCTTGAAGCCTGCCCCAGGCACTCCTTCAGAGTGCCCTTCCTCTCCTGTGGAGTGGCCACCCCTTCGTGGTGCCCATTGGAGCCTGCCCCAGGCACCCTTTTGGGCTACCCTTCCTCGGGCCTTTTGAGAGGAGGGGTCAAGCCTTCAGAGTTCTCCTTGAAACCTTCCCTGGGCACCCCTTGGTGATGCACTCCTCTGTCAAGGAAGGGCCACCCCTTCGGGTGGCTTAAACTCACCCTCAGGCTTGAGCTCAGGGGCAGATCTTGACCACCCTCACACTGGGGTTCTGGGACTGAGCTGGGTTATCAACAGGCTGGGGCTCGGGGATGAGGGGAGAGAAGGAAACAGGTTGCTCCAGACACCAGCCACCAGCCACCAGCCACCAGCCACCAGCCACCAGCCACCAGCCACCAAATGTCAGTGCTGCAGCTGAGCTTAGTATATGAGGATGCATGGCGTCAACGAAGCATGCGGTTACCCCGGGTGTGATCCCTCAGCTGTGGACGAAGTTTCTCACCTCCAGACCACCAGACCAGGGGTCCCTCAAATAGACCTGCCCAGCTCCTGGCCCCAAGGCCTTCTGGAGGGCATGCTGAGGTCTCCACATGGAATCTAACCTCATGCTCTGGAATCAAACCCCAGGTATCAGGCAGGGTGCACACCCATCCCCGCAGGTGATGACCCTGAAGGAATGGCACTCTGTGGGGGGCTATAGGAAAACACTCCAGTGAGGAGGTCATCTCAAGACATTGAGGATTCAGATCACCAGCATTCTCAGTGTTCCCACTGCCCACACCTGGGCTGAGGAGCTCTGGTGGCATAGTGCCTAAGACATTTGACTGCTAACCAGAAGGCTGGCAGTTCAAACCCACCAGTAGGAAGGTTGGGCAATATATTTCTGTAGAGATACTGCCTAGGAAACCAAAGGAGGGGTCTCTATAAGTCGAGTCCAACTCGATGGCACATAATAACCACAAGATCAACAAGACACCTGGACCAAACCCCTCTAACAGCCTTTCCAGAAGGAACCAACATGGTTGACACCCTGATTCGGACCCAGCCTCAACAAGTGTGGGTGCCTGTCTGTTCTCTGTATCCCACTGCATTCTTTGTTCAGGCGGCCAGGCACACTGAGCAGTTCAAAGTCCAGTGCCAGGACATTGTGAGCAGGAGGGAAGTAGGCAGCCAAGGTGAGGGGTAGGGGAGGACAAAGGCTGGAGGGCCCTGAGTGACCACTCACCCACGAGTTTTGCCATGGGTACCTGCTGCCCATTTAACCTGCCCTCAAAGTACAGGAGACAGTGGTCCCTCACGTGGTTCTTTTCAATCAAAAAGAGGTGCCTGCCCCCATGTAGGGAAGAACAGAAATAGGGTCTTGCTTCAACCAAGCAATCCTTTCTGGAAGAATCCACGGAGTTCATTTGGGGTGCACAGCCAAGTAGCATCTGAGCTCCCTGCCCCCACATGTTCCTGACTCAGGGATCCCCTCACTTTGAGGGTTGGAGAGGGGGCCGCACCCCAAAGCAGCAAGCCCATGCAGGGAATAGCAAGCGTGTGTGGGCAGTAGGTGAGACTCAGGGGCTCAGTCTCTACAAGGCCTGTATGTCCCCCCAAGTGCACACAATTGGTCCCCAAAGGCAAGCCCTAGACAGGTCCTTCCCTTCTGGAAACAAGGCTCTCAAGCTGGGGGTCTGGCGACAGGTACTTCTATCTTTCAGGAAAAGGCCTGTGGGAGGGAGGTGCACCTAATGAGGGTCAGCAGGGAGTGAAAAAGAAAAACCCACTGTCATCAAATTGATTCTAACTCACAGCGTCCCTAGAGGACAGAGTGGAATTGCACCAGAGGGTCTCCAAGGCTGTAATCTTTATGGAAGCCCACTCACTGCCTTATCTTTCTCCCAGAGAATGGCTGCTAGGTTTTGAAATGTGGGTCTTTTGGTTAGCAGCTGAGTGCTTTAACCATTGTACCAGCAGAGCTCCTTTCAGCACAGGGTGGAGTTCTCCAGTGGTCCCAGAGACCCTCTGCCAGTGTGTGTCAGGGGTACAGCTGCTGAGTACTGGTACTCATGGGCTGTGAATTTGCTGGGCTCGTTGGTTTCTTCAGGTCCAACTTCTTCTCTTGGCCCTACGCGTTCAGCCTGGAGAGCAGAATCCACATGTGGGCAGCAGGCTTGTCATTGCCTGCTGACCTTAACCTCAGCCATCCCTGATCAGCATAGGCCATCTTCCTCAGGCTGTGCACCTGGCCAGCCCGGGACTTAGCTTCGCCAGGTGGCCCTCTCATATTGACGCTCAGAGACCAGCCCACGCTCACTCTTGCCTGGCCCAGGGAGTGAAATGCTGAGTAAGGGGCTTTTGGAAAAAAATGCATGTTGCTGTGGTAGGGTCAGTAAATTCCTGAGGGTTCGTCCTCAGGACAGACAGCACACATTGTCACACCACACAGATGGGAGTCATAAAAGGGGAAGTCACACAGGAGTCACACAGGAGGAGTCACACAGGTGACAGCCACATGGGGAGTCCATAGGAGCCTCAAAGTGGCCTTTCCACCATCCCCCAAACATTCTTCCTGGGTCATTCTGAAAAGCCCATCCTTGAGGGCTCTGGTTTATTTCAAGGGTGTAAGTCAAGGGTCTGAGTGTGGTCTGAGGTAAAATGCCTTTCCTGAGAGGCCTGTGGCAGACAGCAACACTCCAGTCAGCGGAGCAAGGGAACCTAGTAGCCCAGCGACCTGGATCAAGGCACCCCACACAGAGCCTCCCCTTCAAATTCACTGGGCTGAGAGTCATGGAAGAGGTGAGAGGGGACACATGGCCTTCCTGTCCCCCAAGCATGCTCGACCAGGTCTGTGGAAAGCAAAGACCCTGTGGGTCCTGGCCACCCACCCCACAATACTCACAACACGGTAGCCTGTAATTCCAGGTTGCCTAGCTCCAGGACTGTGAGAGTGATAGGGGCCATGGTCTCCAGCTTGTTCCCTGGGACCTGTTGTCTACTACCAAAGCCTTTGCATACTATGTCCCTTGGACCTAAGAAGTTCCCCTCCGTGATATCATGGCAGGGAATAGCCCAGCCAGCCCTCCAGAATGCCCCTGCCAGCTCAGCCTAGGCAGCCCCCAACTCTACACCAAATCCTGGCAATATACTGCATTCCTAACCCACACACACATCTGGCTAACAGCCCAGATACTGTGCTGGCCCCACCCAGTACACTGTCTCGAGCCCCTGCACTCCTGCCCGGACCATGGCACTAAGAGGGACAATTGAGGTGTGTCCAACTACTGTCAAAGACCCCAGCCTCGGTGCACCCTGGGAGATCTGCCTGACTGCCTCCTAGGGGCAAATGCCTGACCCAAACATGAGGGCCTCCTGGGATGGGGTCCAGACCTGCGTCTGAGCAGCTCCCCGGCCTCATCAGCTGTCCTCCATCTATATGCACTCAGAAACCTCATGCAAGGCCAGGGTGGCCTGCGCCTGCAGGGTGGTGATGAGGCTGGACATAAAGGTCAAGTGCTGTGTCTGCACCATGGTTAGGGTCCACGCTCCAAGCAAGTTCACTCGTAGTACTTGGTGGCTGTGCTGGCTCCCCATGGCCACCCTGTATATTCCGGTTGAGTCCTCAGGGAACCTGGCACAGATACGGGTCACCTCCCTCCCTAGCCATGAACTATCCCAATTGCACAGTGGAGCAGACAACTGTCCTTATTTTTGGAAACTGCTGAATAGCATCTCTTCAGGGCAATGGACTCAGCCTTGTCTAGGGGAAGACTTTACAGAATGTTTGGCTTAGAGAGAAAGCACTGTCCAGTGAGGGCTATGGGGTATGACCCTTGTCTTCAGACCCCAGCTCAGCAGCATGGCACTGCTACGGAGGACAGGGCAGCGGTCAGAGAGCCAGCGTTTGGACCTCAATGGGCCTACTTGGGTCTCAGGACAAGTCACTAATCTGCTGTCAGCCTCACACTCATCAGGGAAAGAAAAGAGGCTTCTGCTGGGAGGGGTGCTGAGAGGACACCGAAGCCCCAGACCTTGTCTCCCCATAGACTAAGGTATAAAGTGCAGACAGCTTTGGGCACAATGATGGATCATAATGTGTCCCACAGATGTGTGTTGGATTCTAACCCTATGTTTGGGATATGACCATCAGCCAGTAGGGGGACGAGCTCAAACAGTGTAGGAGGTGTCTGCAATCTCACTGAATCAGAGATATAAAAAGCAAAGCCAAACCACTACCATCCCATTGATTCCAACTCATAGTGACCCCCATTGGATTTGCAAAGCTGTGTTTTGGTTTCCTAGTG
>NW_006922658.1:272827-278897 GCF_000298275.1 Orycteropus afer afer
AGCTACTTCCACTTATGATCACGCAGGTCACACTGACAGTGACCTTAGCTACACTTAACTTAGCTAGTGACAGTTACAGTAATGCTCGACACAGTGAGAGTGACCTTGGTTACATTTGTCTTACCTGGTTACAATTATGGTGACGCTGCTCACAGAGACAGTGACCTTAGTCTTACCTTAGCTGGTTCCAGGTATGGTCATGCTGCTCACAATGACAATGACTTTAGCTACACTTATCTTAGCCAGTTACAGTTGCGATGACCCTTGTGAAACTTAGAGTGACCTTAGCTTGACTTTCCTTTCATACTTACAGTTAACGTGTTGCTGGTCACAGTAATGATGACTTTAGCTACACTTACCTTAGCTAGTTACATTTACTGTGATGCTAGTCACAGTGACAGTGACAAAACCTAGACTTATTTGAATTAGTTTCAGTTACAGTGGTGCTGCTCACTGTGACAGTAACCTTAGCTACCCTTGCTTACAATTTCAGTGAGGCTGGTCACAGTGACCATGACATTAGTTATACTTACCTATGCTACTTACATTTATGGTGAAATGATCAAACTGACAGTGACCTTACATACACTTACCTTAGCTAGTTACACTTACTCTGATGCTAGTAAGACTGACAGTAACCAAAGCTAGACTTATTTTAACTAGTTACAATTATGTTAGTTCTTTTCACAATGACACTGACCATAGCTACACTTGCTTTAGTGACTTACATTTATGGTGACACTGTTCACAATGACAGTGACCTTAGATACTCTTACCACAGCCAGCTGATGACATGGATCCTGGATACGTTGAAATTGACCTTGGTTAGACTTACCTTACCTAGTTACAATTATGGTGACATTGGTCACAGTGACAATGAGCTTAGTCTTACCTTAGCTAGTCCAAGTTATGGCCATGCTGGTTGCACTGACAGTAGCTACACGGATCTCAGCTAGTTACATTTACCTGATGCCATTAAGAGTGACAGTGACCTAACCTAGACTTATTTTAACTAGTTACAGTTACGGTGGTGCTGTTCACACTGACAGTAGCCATGTCTAATCTTACTTTTGTGACTTACATTAATGGTGACACTGGTCACAATGACAGTGACCTTTGCTACACTTCTGTTAAAGACATGGTGACCCTGGAAGCAATGACAGTTACCTTAGCTAAACTTATGTTAGGTAATTCCAGTTACAGTGATGATGGTCACCCTGACAGTGACCTTAACAACATTTACATTGTTGTTGTTGACATGTGCCGTTGAGTCAGACCCGGCTCATAGCCACCCCTCCTCGGGTTTCCGAGGCAGTATCACTATGGAAGTAGATTGCCCCATCTTCCTTCCGAGGAGTGGCTGGTGGACTTGTTGAAATTATGGTGACCTTCCTGAGACTTACCTTACCTAGTTACAGTTACAGTGATGCTGGACACAGTGACAGTTCCTTACTTAAGCTTACCTTATCTTAGCTACAGTTAGGGGGATGCCGGTCACACTGACAGTGACCTTAGGAAAACATATTTTGGCTAAGTAAAGTTTCAGTGATGCTAGGCACACTTACAGTGGACTCAGCTATGCCTACACTTACATGAGCTCATTACAGTTACTGTGACTTTGGACATAATGACAGTGATCTCAGCTACACTTAACTAGTTACACTTAGGGTGACACTGGTCACACTGTCAGTGACCTCAGCTACATTTACATTTGTTAGTTGTGGTGATGCTGTTCCCAATTTTAGTGAATTTACCTACACTTCACTTGTTTCAGTTAGGGTGATGCTGGTAAGAGTTACAGTAATTTTAGTTAGATTTACCTCAGCTAGTAACATGGTGACACCTTTAATAAGACCTCTTATTTTTGGAGATCTTAGCTACAATTACATTAGCTATATTTACATTAGTGTCCCCCTTTAGGGGAGGTTGATGTTGGTCCCAATGACAGTTTCCTTACCTACAATACCTTTAGCTAGTTACAGTTACTATAACCTGGTCACACTCACAGTGACATTCATTACATGTACCTTACATAGTTGCATTTATGCTGATGGTTGCAACAGAGACTGTGAACTTATATTCTGGGCTGCTAATGCCGCTCTGAGAAGAACATACCACAAATGAGATGGCCTTAGCAAGCAGGAGACTATTCTTACAAATTGGAAGCTTTAAGTCCAAGTTCCAGGTGTGAGGCACTAGAAGCTGGGTGGAAACACCTCAGCCTTTGGCTTCAGATGTGCCTCCTGCTCCTGGCCCACTGGAGCTAGAGCTTTTCTTCACTCAGACAGCTGTTGACTGTTGAGGCTGAAAAGTCCAAAGGAGACAAGTCAAAAGGCACAGCTCAGATTTTACAAAACCACAGGGCAGGCCATTCATTCAAGTCCATTGAAAGTCCCAAGTTGGGCAAAGCATGGCAGGTGCCTGGACAATGATTTGATTACACGCAGGGTTCAAGCATGCTAAAAGATGGAGACCATTCCCAAAGCTGTTTCTTATATATGGGAAGCAGACCACATACCCAAAAGCAGCTCAGCCACTCACAGTGGAGTCCACCTTGGAGTTGATTACCAGTCTCATCATGGGGAATACTACATTCAGCTGCCCAGCCACTCACAGAGGCCAAGCCAAGTTGAAACTCCACGTTGAACACCACAACTTGGGTAGGCTTACCTTAGCAAGTTATATTTATGGTGACTTGGTCACACTTACAGTGACACAGGCAACACTGACCTGCCCTTAGAGAGACTTATTTTCATTAGGCAATAATGGGGAGGCAGAATGCAATGACGGTGCTTTACTTAGTCTTCCATTAGCTAGTTAAAGTTATGGTGAATCTCATCATAGTGACTGTGCCTAAATTATGTCAGCTGCTTAGAGTTGCAGTGATGCTACGGGACTGACTGCTACCTCAGCTATATTTACATCAGCTTGTTACTCTTAGGATGATATTGGTCATACTGTCCTTAGTTACACTTACTTTCCTTAACTATTTACAGTTACAGCAATGCTGGGCACACAGACAATGACTTTAGCTAGACGGATCACAGCTAATTGCAGTGAAGGTGATGCTGCAAAAACTGACAGTGACCTCAGAGCCACTTCCTTTAGAGAGATACAGTTAGAATGATGCTGGTCATAGTGATAGTAACCTTAGTGAAACTTACCTTTGCTGGTACAGTTACGCTGATGGTGGACTTTGGGACAGTCACCTTATTTTGTCTTCACTAAACTACTCACAGTTACATTGACACTGGTCCCAATGACAGAGACCTTACTCGCACTTGCCTTAGCTAGTTACACTTATGGTGACACAAGTTATAGTGACAGTGACCATCGTTACACTCACATTAGCTCATTACACTTATGGTGATGATGGTCACTGCAACAGTGACCTTAGTTAGACTTACCTTCCCTAGTTTCACTTACAGCACAGGGGTCACATTACCAGAGACCTTATCTATACTTATGTTGTCTAGTTAGAGGTCTGTTGATGCTAGTCACACTGTGAGTGACCATAAGGAGACTTAGTCTAGCCAGTTACAGTTATGGTGATGCTGGTCACTGTGACAGTGACCTTCAGTAGATTTATATTAGCTACTGTTAGGTTGACTTTGGTGACACTGACAGTGACCTCATTCTTCATTACTTCCACTTATGGTCACGCTGGTGACAATGACAGTGAACTTAGCTACATTTAACTTAGGTACTTCCAGTTATGGTGATGCTGGACACACTGAGAGTGACCTTGGTTAGATTTACATTATCTAGCTACAAATATGGTGATGCTGCTCACAGTGACAAAGACCTTACTCTTACCTTAACTGACTCCAGGGATGCTCATGCTGGTCACACTGACAGCGACCTTATCTACACTTACCTTACCAAGTTATGATTGTGATGACCATATCGAAACTGAAAGTGTCCTTAGCTTGACTTTCCATTCCTAGTTACAGTTAAGGTGTTTCTGGTCACAATGACAATGATCTTTGTTAAACATACCTTAGTTGCTGACATTTACTGCACTGTTAGTCACTGTGACAGGGGCCTAAGCTAGACTTACTGCAATTGGTTACAGTTACGTTGGTGCTGTTCACAGGGACAGTGACCTTAGCTACACTTGCTTTAGAGACTTACATTTATGATGACCCTGCTCTCAATGACAGCAACCTTTGCTACACTTATGTTCGCTCCTTAAAGACATGGGGATGCTGGCAAAAATGACAGTGAACTTAGGCAAACTTATGTTAGCTAATTTTAGTGACAGTGATGCTGATCACACTGAGAGTGACCTGAAAACATTGACATTGTTGTTGTTGTTGTTGTTATGTGTGGTCGAGTCGGACCCGACTCATAGTGACCCCTCCTAGGGTTTCCGAGGCAGTATCACTACGGAAGTAGATTGCCCCATCTTCCTTCCGAGGAGTGGCCGGTGGGTTTGTACCACCAGCCTTCTGGTTAGCAGTCAAGTGCCTTAAGCACTACGCTACCAGAGCTCCCAACATTGACATTAGCTAGATAAAATTATGGTGACATTTATGAGACTCAACTTAGCTAGTTACATTCAGGGTGATGCTGGACACAGTGAGAGTATCTTCCTGAGATGAACCTTACCTAGTTTCACTTAGGATGATGCTGTTGACACTGACATTGACTTTAGAAAAACTAAGTTTTGATCATTACAGTTGCATTGATGGTAGGCACACTTAGTGTTACCTTAGGTATGCTTCCATGAGCTAGTTGCTGTTACTTGGGCTCTGGTCATACTGACAGTGGTCTCAGCTACACTTACCTTTCCTAGTTACACTTATGGTGACACTAGCCACACTGTAGGTGACCTCATCTTCATTTACTTTTGTTAAAGTGATGGCGATGCAGTTCCCAACGATAGTGCATTTTGGTTCACATATCTTAGCTGGTATCAGTTAGGGTGATGCTGGTAAGAGTGACAATGATTTGAGAGAGTGACCTTAGCTTGGAACACGGTGATGCTTTTCATACTCACAGGGACCTTAGTTAGACCTACTTCACCTAGTTACGAGTGTGTTGACCATTGTCCCAGTGACTATTACCTCATTTGCACTTACCATAGCTAGTTACAGTTACTGTCATGCTTTTCACAACATCAGTGATCATAGCTACAGTTCTGTTACTAACTGACAGTTATGGTGATGCTGGTACCCATGACCATGCCCTGAACTCCATTTACTATAGATAGTTAATGTTCTAGTGAAACTAGTCACAACAATAGTGACCGTAGCTAGTTATTGTTACGATAGCCAGTTACAGATACTGGGATCATGGACACCCTGACACTGACCTTAGCTACCCTTATCTTAGTTAGTTACAGTTATGGATATGCCGTTGAAAGTGAAAGTGACCGCAGTAAGACTGACCTTTGCTCCCTAAAGGGACACGGATGTGAGTCACAGTGACCTCATCCCATGGTAAAATACTCTTTGCTAGTTACTGTTACTGTAATTGGGTCACACTCACAATGCCATCCATTACACTTGTCTTACCTAGTTACAGTAACCTTGATGTTTGTGACAGAGACTGTGTCCTTGTTATCTGTCTTCCTGGTGCTGCTCTGACAAGAATATACCACATAAGTGATGGCCTTACCGAGCAGGAGATTATTCTTACAATTTACAGGATGAAAGTCCAAGTTCCAAGAGCAAGGCACTAGAGGCTGGGTGGAAACACCTCAGCCTTTGGCTTCAGATGTGCCTCCTCCTCCTGGCCCACTGAAGCTAAAGGTTCTCTGCACTCAGACAGCTGTTGAGTGTTGAGGCTGAAAAGTCCAAAGGAGACAAGTCAAAAGGCACAGCTCAGATTTTACAAAACCACATGGCAGGCTATTCATTCAAGTCCATTGAAAGTCCCAAGTTGGGCAGAGCATGGCAGGCGGCTGGATAACAATTTGTTTACACGCAGGGTTCAAGCATGCTATAAGATGGAGACCATTCCCAAAGCTGTTTCTTACATATGGGAAGCAGACCACATACCCAAAAGCAGCTCAGCCACTTACAGTGGAGTCCACCTTGGAGTTGATTACCAGTCTCATCATGGG
>NW_006922658.1:279633-282451 GCF_000298275.1 Orycteropus afer afer
GACAGAGACCTTACTCGCACTTGCCTTAGCTAGTTACACTTATGGTGACACAAGTTATAGTGACAGTGACCATCGTTACACTCATATTAGCTCATTACACTTATGGTGATGATGGTCACTGCAACAGTGATCTTAGTTAGCCTTATCTTTCTTAGTTTCACTGACAGCACACGGGTCACATCATCAGAGACCTTATCTACACTTATGTTGTCTAGTTAGAGTTCCAGTGATGCTGGTCACACTGCAAGTGAACACAAGGAGACTTAGTCTAGCTAGTTACAATTATGGTGATGCTGGTCACTGTGACAGTGACCTTCGGTATATTTACATTAGCTATTGTTAGGTTGACTCTGGTGACACTGACAGTAACCTCATTCTTAGCTACTTCCACTTATAGTCACACTGATGACAATGACAGTGAACTTAGCTACACTTAAGTTAGCTAGTTACAGTTAGGGTGATGCTGGACACATTGAGAGTGACCTTGGTTGGATTTACGTTACCTAGCTACAAATATGGTGATGCTGCTCACAGTGACAAAGACCTTGCTCTTACCTTAACTGACTCCAGGGATGGTCATGCTGGTCACACTGACAGCGACCTTAGCTACACTTACCTTAGCTAGTTAAGGTTGCGATGATCATGTAGAAACCGAAGGTGTCCTTAGCTTGACTTTCCATTCCTAGGTACAGTTAAGGTGTTGCTGGTCACAATGACAATGACCTTTGCTAAACATACCTTAGCTGCTGATATAGACTGCACTGTTAGTCACAGTGACAGGGGCCTAAGCTAGACTTACAGCAATTGGTTACATTTATGTTGGTGCTGTTCACAGGGACAGTGACCTTAGCTACACTTGCTTAAGCCCCTTACAATTATGGTGATGCTGGTCACAGAGACCATGACCGTAGCTACAATTACCTATGTTACTTAAACTTATGGTGACACTGGTCATGCCGACAGTGACCTTAAGTACACTTAACTGGGCTAGTTCCATTTATGCTGATTCTAGGAACATGAACGGTGACCTAGGCTAGACTTATTTTAAATGTTTACAGTTAAGGTGGTGCTGTTCACAGTGATAGTGACCAAAGCTATTCTTGTTTTAGTGACTTACATTTATGCTGACGATGGTCACGACAACAGTGAACTTTGCTACACTTACTTTAGCTAGTTAAACACATGTGATCATAGCTACACCTGCTTTAGAGACTTACATTTATTGTGACCCTGCTCTCAATGACAGTGACCTTTGCTTCACTTATGTTTGCTCCTTAAAGGCATGGGGATGCTGGGAGAAATGACAGTGACCTTAAGCAAACTTATGTTAGCTAATTCCAATTACAGTGATGTTGATCACACTGAGAGTGACCTGTAAACCTTGACATTAGCTAGATAAAATTATGGTGACTTTTATCAAACTCACCTTAGATATTTACATTCAGGATGATGCTAGACACTGTGAGAGTGCCTTACTGAGACTAACCTTAGCTACTTACACTTAGGCTGATGCCAGTGACACTGACAGTGACCTCATAAAAACTAAGTTTTGATAATTACAGTTGCATTGATGGTAGGCACAATTAGTGTTACCTTAGGTATGCTTCCATGAGCTAGTTGCTGTTACTGGGACTCTGGTCATACTGACAGTAGTCTCTGCTACACTTACCTTTACTAGTTACACTTCTGGTGACACTAGCCACACTGTAAGTGACCTCAGCTACATTTCCATTTGTTCAAATGATGGTGATGCAGTTCCCAATTACAGTGCATTTTGTTTCACATAACTTAGCTGGTTTCAGTTAGGGTGATGCTGGTAAGAGTGACAGTGATTTGAGAGAGTGACCTTAGCTCGGAACAACATGATGCTTTTCATACTCACAGGGACCTTAGTTAGACCTACTTCACCTAGTTACGAGTGTGTTGACCCTTGTCAAAGTGACCGTTACCTCACTTACACTTACCATAGCTACTTACAGTTACCGTCATACTGGCCACAGGGACAATGACCTTAGTTAGCCTTACCATTCCTAGTTCCAGTTACCGTCATGCTGTTCACACTGTCAGTGATCATAGCTACAGTTCTGTTACTAACTGATAGCTATGGTGATTCTGGTAACCATGACCGTGACCTGAACTCAATTTACCATAGATAGTTAATCTTCTAGTGACACTAGTCACAGCAACAGTGACTGTACCTAGTTATTGCTACATTAGCCAGTTACAGTTACTGGGTTCATGGACACACTGACAGTGACCTTATCTACAGTAACCTTGATGTTTGTGACAGAGACTGTGTCCTTATAATCTCTCTCCCTGGTGCTGCTCTGACAAGAATATACCACAAATGTGAATGCCTTACCGAGCAGGAGATTATTCTTACAATTCAGAGGCTTTAGGTCCAAGTTCCTGGTGCAAGGCACTAGAGGCTGGTTGGAGACACCTCAGCCTTTGGCTTCAGATGTGCCTCCTCCTCCT
Source organism: Orycteropus afer afer (assembly GCF_000298275.1). NCBI lineage: Eukaryota > Metazoa > Chordata > Mammalia > Tubulidentata > Orycteropodidae > Orycteropus > Orycteropus afer. Next base: position 282,112 of record NW_006922658.1, read on the forward strand.
GGCACATTGGGGCTAGAGGTTCTCTGCACTCAGACAGCTGTTGACTGTTGAGGCTGAAAAGTCCAAAGGAGACAAGTCAAAAGGCACAGCTCAGATTTTACAAAACCACATGGCAGGCCATTCATTCAAGTCCATTGAAAGTCCCAAGTTGGGCAGAGCATGGCAGGCGGCTGGACAATGATTTGGTTACATGCAGGGTTCAAGCATGCTATAAGATGGAGACCATTCCCAAAGCTGTTTCTTACATATGGGAAGCAGACCACATACCCAAAAGCAGCTCAGCCACTCACAGTGGAGTCCACCTTGGAGTTGATTACCAGTCTCATCATGGGGAATACTA
>NW_006922658.1:285981-301556 GCF_000298275.1 Orycteropus afer afer
ACCAGGTCTTCGGGATCAAGGTAAGCACAGGCGTAGCACAGAGTAGCAGGCCGGAAGAGCAGGAGGAAGGGGTGGAACCCAGGAAGCCAAAGAGACTTAGTCTAGCTAGTTACAATTATGGTGATGCTGGTCACTGTGACAGTGACCTTCGGTATATTTGTATTAGCTACTGTTAGGTTGACTCTGGTGACACTGACAATGACCTCATTCTTTGCTACTTCCACTGACAGTGAACTTATCTACACTTATCTTACCTACTTACAGTTACGGTGATTCTGGACACACTTAGAGTGACTTTGGTTAGATTTATGTTACCTAGCTACAAATATGGTGATGCTCCTCTCAGTGACAAGACCTTACTCTTTCTTACCTTAACTGCTTCAGGGATGGTCATGCTGGTCACACTGACAGCGACCTTAGCTACACTTACCTTAGCTAGTTAAGGTTGCGATGACCATGTAGAAACTGAAGGTGTCCTTAGCTTGACTTTCCGTTCCTAGCTACAGTTAAGGTGTTGCTGGTCACGGTGACAATGCCCTTTATTAAACCCACTTTAGCTACTGACATTTACTGTATTGTTAGTCACAGTGACAGGGGCCTAAGCTAGACTTATTGTAATTAGTTAGAGTTACTTTGTTGCTGTTCACAAGGACAGTAACCTTAGCTGTCCAACCCCCCATCCACCCTGCCACTAGTGCCCATCCAGCCATGCCATGCCATGCCATGCCATGCCCTTCAAGCACTGCAGCTCAAATATCACCTTGCCCACGGCCCTCCTGGTCCCACCGGGGCCACCTCCCGGCTTCCTCCCCAAGCAAGGGCCAAGCTCTCGTGCTGGGCTGTGTGAGTGATGCCACGTCTCCCTTACGGTGTGTGGAGTCATTTCTTGGGGGACTGTCTAACCCCACATCCACACTGTGCCTGGCCCTGGGAAGCGAAGGTTCCACAAACATTGGACCGGGCTTGGCCAGGAGTCCCCTCCACACAGGGCCTACCAGGTGTGAGGAGCCAGTGAGCACAAGGCCTGTCTCCCAAACCAAGCAGACCTCACTGCCAGATGTGCCCCTCACGCCTTGACGTAGATCCCAGGGAGCCCTGGGAATGCACCGCCCCCTCATGCATTGTCTCCAGTGTCAGAAGCCCCAGTGCTGGCCAAGGGTCTTTCCCCTTCCTCCCTAAGAGGCTAGGCACCACCTTTACAGAAAGGTCGCTATTTTCCCCACAGGACACAGGGCCCGGATGCCGCGACATACCCCAGGGCATTCCTGCCGCCTTTTCAGGCAAAAAAACAAAACAAAACGAAAAAAAACCTCCCAGCCAGGATGAGATGGCATTCCACAGCCCTGCTATCCATGCTCTGGCCACCTGCCCCTCCAAGCATAGGGCCTGCATCCAGAGCCCCAGATTTGACATGAGTCCCCACACCTCCCACCCTGCCCACCGCTCTGGGTCCACTAACCAGTATCTGCCTGGCTGCCGTCCCTTGCCCACTTCACTCTGGAGCCCCCTCAGGATGCACCTCATGCACAATGACCTGGGCTGGGAAGCGGGGAGGGGAGACATGGCTGAGGGGAAGGACTGTGTGAGTAGTGATGGAGGGTCGGCACTGTCAGGGAAGCAGGCACACTGTGGGCATCTCCTCAGAAGCCACGCACTCACCTCAAGTCCAGGCACCCAGCGTGCCCACCCTCACCAGGTGGCAGTGGCATTGGCGGAGGTGGCGTCCGCAAGCCTGGCGCCCCCCTCTTCTGCACAGAGTGAGCTTAGGCACTGGACAGGGATGTGCCTGGAGCACAGATGTTGTTCACAGCCAGCCTCTTCCACCCTGCTAGCCTGTGGATCCCCCTCCACAAGCCCCCAGAGGTGGTGGAGCTGCGAGAGCAGCGCATTGTCAGGGCAAATCTCAAGCAGGCACTGCAGGCCCCTGAGTGCCATGCGCCTGCCACTGACTGCAACTTGTGATGTGGGCCAGCTCGCCTCTCTTTGGGCATGTTCCGCTGATGGACATGGCCCCGGCCCAATGGCGGCTGGCGGGAGCGGGGGCTGCCTTGGAGAACTCCCCACAGCTGGGGCAGCTTTGTCCACAGAGGAGGCCTGTGAGCCTATGGCGAGGGGCTGTCTGTGGTCAGATTTCGAGCTCGGGGCGGTCTCTTTGGAGCCCCGTCACCTGGACTAGATGGCTCTGTCTTTGAGATGGGGCTGGTGGTGCGCTCATTGTTCATTATCGAGGGAAAAAGCAAACCGCTCCCCAGTCCTAGGTATTTGGGAGATGGGCTGCCTAGTGAGACCCTGACCACCCTGAGATTTTGTTGGCTGATTTCTCAAAGGCAACTCCTTGTCTTGCTCAATCTGGAAGCTTTGTGGAAACCAGTGCTGTGTCACAGGCACACACGAACCTCCACACACAGGTGGCTGGCTGTGTGCCAGGTGCATGGGCTGGCACTCTCCACCTGCAGGCTCCAGCTTGCTGTGGTTGAATGAAACGGAATGGCTGCAGCCTCGTAGTGACCCCATGGCACCCTGTCCGGTCCTGCACCACCCGTGCCATCGTTGCCATGTCCGAGGCCTGAGTTGCGACTGCTATTGCTGCATGTGGTAGAGGGGCTTCATCTTTCTTGCTGACCCTGCACTTCGAACGTATGACTGGGCTCTGCATACCCCATGGATCCATTTGGCTGAGGCTGGTCTCTGCCCTCACAATCCCCAAGCCCCCAGTCTGCAGAGACTTTTGGGGCTTCCAAGAGTTGCAGCCCAGGAAAGGAGGTTTGGGAAGGCAAGGAAGCCTACCGAGAGGGAGAAGCAGGAGAGCCAGCTCAGTCAAGACCAGAGGCCCCTGTGAAACTCATAGGAGGAACCTCAAGACAAGACTGCCAAACTCTGCTTCCGGTCCAGGGGCCACTTCCCTGTTTAAAGGGCTCAGGCTGCATGGGACATACAGTCAGTGTTGCCTCTGTGTTTTCTCATTGCAAGGTCTAAGTGCACCCCCCAGCTCACACCACCGCTATTATTTCACACCACGGTGGTCCAATGCCACAAAGCTCTTGCCACTGACCACGCACAGAGGTGGAGTGGGACGGGGGCCCAGGTGGGGTCTGGGTCAGGAGGCTGGAGTAGGGGTCAGCTCTTCTCATGGGCCACGGTGGCACAGAAGGTGCCCTCGGGGACCAAAGTTATCGGGACACCAGCTGAGGGGCTGCTCTGGGTTGGCCCTCCACACCGACAGGCTGGCTTAGGCTGGGCCTCCCCAGCTGTGTCACCAGGCCAGAGGTGGGCACAGGCCCTGGACCTGGGCCATCAGAGGCAACAGGCAGTTGGGGTGAAGGCCAGGCCCCTCTCTGTCCCCATCTGTATGGGTTTAGGAGAGTGAATTCCCTTTGGTGTCCGAGCCTTGGTTGCCTCCTCTGTAAGAGGGGACACGAGTGGACGGTCCCTGGAAGTGGCACCTCTGGGGCGTGGTGTGTGGGAAGGAAACGTGGGCACAGGGGCAGACACGATTGAGGGCAGTTTCCCCTGTAGGGTCAGGGGTTGGGGTGGACCTAGAACCATCCAGCATGAGGTCAGAGCCTGGCCCTCAGAGGTGCCCAAGGGGGCTGGCCTGGCTTCCCTGACCCCGGTGACTTCGAGGCGCGACACCACTCAACCCCTTGAGCAAACAGCTCAGGACACCAGGAGGCCCCAGCCTTCGAAGGGACAGCAACTGCCTCTCAGGCCCCTCTTGCCTCAGAGGACGGGCTGGGCTGTACAGAACGGACATTAGGCCTTAAGCAACTCCGCAGAGCATCCGGGGTTGGGGGGACCTTCTTCCTGTGTGTGTGGTCCGACCTCCTATACCGTGCTTACCAGCGAGATGGACACACTAAGCTTTCACGGGGACTGCTCTCAAGTGTCCACATCACTGGGTGAACAGGTCTTCGAGGATGGTTTTCCATGGTCCGCCAACAAGGATCAGGTGCCTACAGGACAGCCCTGGGGGCTTGCAAGCTCTACCCTAGGCCCATCCCCATCTCCCGTCGCACAGTTGCCAGTGTGTCCTCCCCTTTTGAGGAAGAGGCTGAGGCTGGCTCTGTGCCCCCAGCTTCCCACGGTCCCCAGCGGGTGGCCACACTGCCTTTCCCGCCATACCCAGGGCTTTTCCAAACATGCCCAATCCCGCCAAACTCGAGCACCCTGTTGGTGCCTCGGCCCTTCTGACTAGTGCCCATCCAGCCATGCCATGCCATGCCATGCCATGTCCTTCAAGTGCTGCAGTTCAAATATCACCTTGTCCACGGGCCCTCCTGACTCCAACCAGGGACACCTCCCAACATCCTGCCCATGCAAGTGCCAAGCTCTCAGGCTGTGATGTGTGAGTGAGGCCATGTCTCCCTTAAGGTGTGGGGGGTCATTTCTTGGGGGACTGTCCAAACCCCCCATCCACTCTGTGGCTGGCCCTGGGAAGCCAATGTTCCACAAACATTAGACTGGGCTTGGCCAGTAGTCCCCTCCACACAGGGCCTACCAGTTGTGAGTAGCCAGTGAGCACAAGTGGTGCCTCCCCAAGCCAAGCAGACCTCACTGCCAGTTGTGACCCCCACGCCTTGACGTGGATCACAGGGAGCCCTGGGAAGGCACCGTCACCCCATCTGTCATCTCCGGTGTCAGAAGACCCAAAGCTGGCCAAGTGTCTTTCCCTTTCCTTCCTCGGAGGCTAGGCACTGCCCTTACGGCAAGGTCGCTAGTTCCCCCACAGGACACAGGGCCCGGATGCTGTGACCTCCTCCAGGGCACTCCCACCTCCTTTTCAGGCCCCCCCCCAAAAAAAAAACACCCAGGCAGGATCAGATGGGGTTCCAACAGCCCTGCTATCCATGTCCCGGCCACCTGCCCCTCTAAGTGCAGGGACTGCATCCAGAGCCCCAGACCCGGAACGAGCCCACATGCCTCCGCCCTGCCCACCCCTCTGGGTCCACAAACCAGTATCGGCCTGGCTGCCGCTCCTTGCCCAATTCACCCTGGCGCCCCCTCAGGACGCACCTCATGCACAATGACCAGTGTTGGGAATGGGGGAGGGGAGGCACGGTGGAGAGGAAAGACTGGGGGTGTCGCGATGGAGGGTCGGCCCTGTCTGGGAACTGGGCACCCAGTGGGCTTCTCCTTGGAGGCCGCACACTCACCTCAAGTCCAGTCACCCAGCGTGCCCACCTTCAGCAGGCAGGGGTGGCAGCATGTGCAAGCCTGGCACCTCCCCTCTGCAAAGCACGGGCTTAGGCGCTGGACAGGCATGTGCCCAGAGCACAGTCGGGGCTCACACAAGGCCAGCCTCTTCCCCCTGCTAGCCTGCGGATCCCCCTCTGCAAACCCCCAGAGGCGGTGGAGCTGCCAGAGCAGCGCGTTGCCAGGCCAAACCTCAAGCAGGTGCTGAAGGCCCCTGAGCGCCACATGCCTGCCACTGCAACATGCCATGCGTGCCGGCTTGCCTTTCATTGGGTGTGTGTTGCTGACGGACGCGGCCCTGGCTCAATGGCGGCTGGCGGGAGTGGGGCCTGCCTTGGAGACCTCCCCACAGCTGGGTCAGCTTTGTCCACAGACGAGGCCTGTGAGCTGATGGCGAGGTTCTGTCTGTGGTCAGATTTCTAGCCCAGAGCGGTCTCTTTAGAGCCCCGCCACCTTGGCTAGATGGCTCTGTCTTTGAGATGGGGCTGGTGGCACTTTTTCGTTGATTTTCAAGAGAAAAACAAATCGCTCCCCATTCCTAGTCATCTGGGGAATTGACTGCCCTGTGGGACCCTGACCTCCTAACTCAGAACATCAGTGCTACCTCCTCACCCTCCTGACTCCTTTCACCTGCACCTTGGAGTTCTCCATCCCTTTCCCGCCCTTCACCTCCCATCACTTTCCTGCTTCTTGATCTCACCCAACACACATTCCTTATACTTGAATTCTCTCTTCAGGGTTCCTTCCACCCCTGCCAATTTTCATGACCACAGGCACGCAGACAAACACATCGGCACAAACACTCATCACAAAACCATCCACAGAAGTCAAAACAAGCAAACTTTCTAAATGTTTGTGCAGAAATGGTGAAGTCTACCCAATACAATATGATACCATTTACTCATCGAAAGGAATTTCTGAGTAAAACACGGGCAACCTTGAAGAGCATCAAAAATATTGATGACTAAGTGACAGATGTCAGACACTAAAAACCATGTACCATAGATGCCATTTGAATGAAAAGTCCAGAGTGGGTAAATCCATCAACACAAACAGTGAAGTATGGGTATACATGGGCTTCAGGGGACAGAGGAGAGAGAGGGGACTTCTCGAATATAAAGTTTCTGTCTGGGCCGATGGCCTTGCTCTGCAAGTAGACATTCTGATGGCTGGCAACCTTGTGAAGGTAGGTAAATGCACCGAATGGTACACTTGGCAATCATTCAAACAAGGGACCTCATTGTATGTCAGCTTGAAAACCAGTATTGGACTAAAAAATCAAGGAAACGCAAAGCAGAAAAGTCAACGTAAGCTGCAGTTGGAGAAAATGTGAAGTCAATGACAAACCAGATAACGTGATACGAGACTCATAGCTCCTGTCTCAGGTCAATGAAAGGCAGGCCGTGGACTCAAGCTCAGGGTAGCTTACACGAATGCTGAAGCAGGTGCTGGGGCTGCCTCTCTGCCTCTGCCTCTAGAGCAATGTATTGGTTCTCCAGTGCTGCTCTAAGACAAATACCCAGATGCCATAGTTTGAGAAACAGAAATCTGTCCTCTCACAATCATTGAGACAAGAAGTAGTCCAAGTTGAAAGTGCTAACTAGGGGCTGGGTGAAGGATTCTTGATCGTGGCCTTCAGTTCTACCTCCTGTTCCAGGTCCACACGAGCTACAGACATCTCCTATGGCAGGCAGCTGCTGGCAACTCAGGTTGATGAGCCCAAGGTCTGCAGGGAAAGCGGGACCATCCCATTGTCAACAGGCAACACAGGAGACCACTGGTTCAGGTAAAAAAAAAAAAAAAAAAAACAATGTTTCCAATTCACTATTTCTCTGGATGTGGGACAGAGAAGGGTCATAGTCTGAAACAGCAACAAGAACTACCAGACATGTCAGGGGTTGTGGCTCAGATTGGGATGCCCAGGCTTCAGTGAATGTGGCAGGAGACACACAACTGCTTCCAGCAGTAACCAATTCTTCATTTAATGAGCAGTATTTGAGGTTGGAGGACTTCCAATATTGGGCACCTCCAATCTTTGAGTTAACCACATGGTCACGATCAATACCTGTATGACAAACAAAAGCTCAGTGAGTCCTCAGGCAACAAGCCCTCATACAGGTGAGAGAACAAAGATTTAGTGATGTGAACAGCTCCTGAAAGTTAACTACGGCAGGAACGACAACCATCTGACACCAAAGTTCTGTGAATAAGATATATCAGAACATCAACAGTGGCCTCTGGGGAATAAAACAGGTGTCTCCCTCACAGGTCAGGATGTGTGCGTGTGGAAACAAGTGTGAATGTATTGTCAAGCCAAAAGACAGTTGAGACATCTAGCATCCAAAGTGAAAGCACCAAAGAGAGTAGGCCACATGGAAGGGTAGGCAATGGCAAAGAACAAGGGAAAGACGTCCACAGGGCTTCCTCTCCAATAGTCAAGGAAGTATTGGAAGAAACACATGGCACGTGGCCAAGGCTGCGGTGGGAAGTTGAGTAGAGGAAAGGGTTTCGAGATAGGATTCCTTAGGGTTGGAAGAGGGTCCTTAAAGGGAAAAAACCTAGGAGAGATCTCAGTGGTGTCCCAGGGAGTTGCCTGTGTCCCAGGACACTCTCTGGCCACCTGGGTTTGCTGAGATTTGAGACCCCTCCGAACCTGCACTCACACTGTCTGGCCAAGCCTTTGAGAAGTCTTACTCAGGGGAGAGGAGGCACAACTGCTGTCCCCCTGCTCTTTGTCTATCTCCTGTCTGAAGTCCTGCAGATACAGTGAGCAGCAGCCATCTCTGGAGGTATCCTAGACCCTTTAGTTTTGAGGCCTCCCCTTGTTGCCTATCCCATCCTGGTCCCAGATTGGCCATCAGAGGAGGTTCAGTTCCCTGTCTTTAAGCATGTTCTGGGTGTTGGGTGTGCAACATGACATTCTGCCTTATGGGTTAACTGCTACCTGTCCTCAGAAACCTACTCACATGGACTTCTCAGGAGCAGGAAAGTGTGCACCTTCTTAGACCACAGGTGGAAAGGAAAGACCCACTTGGAGGAGATGATCATTATGGCCATCATGAGACAAAGGCTGGACAATCCAAACCTCGAAAAGTCCACTGAGTCATGGCTAAACACAACCTACCACCCTTTCCTATCTCAAACTGTACCGGGAAGAGGAGAGCTTAAGCAGATAAGAGGAGGTCCTGGGACAAGGGCTCAAGATGTCTATCTCTGACAACTGATGAACCAGGATCATCCACTGCCAGTCAGTGACAGAATCCTGCACCACAGAGGATGCATCTCTCGTACATGGCATTTATGGTACATGGCTTTTAGTGTCTGACATCTGTCACTTAGTTATCAATATTTTTGATGTTCATCAAGGTTGCCCATGTTTTCTCAGAAATTCCTTTTGAAGAGTGAACAGTATCATAGTTATGCTGTACTGGGTTGACTTCATCATCACTTGTGCCCTCCCTACATCCCGGATCCTCATCTGGTGTCCCACGAGGACAAGGTCTGGCAAAGCCATGAGGAGTGCTTTGGGACTGCCTGGGTGGAATCAGAGTGGTGGCCTGGCCTGGATCAGACTGATTTAGGACACCCCTTGGTACCTTCAACTTCATTCTGGCATATGGCGGCAAGAGTCTTCAGGGGTGAGGCCAGAGCCGTCTTCTGAACCCACTTAAAAGGGTCCAAATCATGAATTCTGGAGAAAACAGCGATACATGGTGGTTCACCAAGTGCCTTCAGTGAAATGAGCCAGGTAGTGAGCCACCAGCATCTCGTTGCCCGGTGACCGGTGTTCCAAGTTCTATTGGTCTCCATTGTCAAGGAAGTGACATCATAGCCTGCATACCCTGACTTTTGCCCCCACCCGACTGAAAACCTCGCTAAAAATCTCCCTGGGTTGCCAAATTCGTGGCTCTCCCAACATCATGTCTGTATGTGGACACAGTGACAGCCATCCACCCCACTCCACAGGAGCCAGAGAAGGCCTGGGTTCAGCCAGGTCCACAGCTTTCAGGACACTGAGATGGCTTCACACATGGATCCTCCGTCTACACCACTTTATCACCCTGGACAAGTAAACAAGTGTCTCTCGGGCACTCAATTGCAACCTGGTGGAGCAGCATAGTGCCTAAGACATACGTTTCCAAGGGGGTTAGGTATATAAAAGGTTTTTGTCGTTTTTGGGGACTCTCATTACCCACTCCTTGTTGTTCCTCACCCTAGTACCTTCTCTCTCATTACACAGTGTCTCAGCACATCTCTCTCGACCTCCTAACTCACAACACCAATGCTACCTCCTGAACCTCCTGACTAATTTCACCTACACCTGGGAGTTCTCCAGCCCTTTCCTCCCTCCTCATCTCCCATAACTTTCCAGCTTCTTGATCTCAACCAACACACATTCCTTATACTTGAATTCTGTCCTCAGTTGTCCTTCCACCCCTGCCAATTTTCATGACCACAGGCACACAGACAAACATGTGGGCACAAATGCGCATCACAGAACCATCCACAGAAGTCAAAAGAAGCAAACTTACCAAATGTCTGTCCAGAAATGATGAAGTCAACCCAATACAGCATACCTATGATACCGTTCACTCATCAAAAGGAATTTCCGAGAAGCATACAGGCCACCTTAACGGGCATCAAAAATATTAATGACTAAGTGACAGATGTCAGACACTAAAAACCATGTACCATAGGATGGCATTTGAATGAAAAATCCAGAGTGCGTAAATCCACCGACACAGACAGTGAAGTATGGGTATACAGGGACTGCAGGGGGCCAAGGGGATAGAGGGAAGTTCTCGACTACCAAGTTTCTGTCTGGGCCAATGGCCTTGCTCTCCTAGTAGACATTCTGATGTCTGTCAACCTTGAGACGGAAGGTAAAGGCAACAAACGGTACACTTGACAATCATTCAAACAAGGGACCTCATTGTGTGTCAGATCGAAAACCAGTATTGGACTAAACAATCAAGGAAACTTTACACAGAAAAGTCAACATAAGCTGCACTTGGAGTAAACACGAAGTCAATGACAAAACAGATAATGTGATACGAGACTCATAGCTCCCATCTCAGGTCAGGGAAAGGCAGACCGTGGACTCAAGCTCAGGGTCACTTACAAGAATGCTGAAGGAGGTGTTGGGGCTGCCTGTGCCTCTGCCTCTAGAGCAGTGTATTGGTTCTCTAGTGCTGCTCTAAGACAAATAGCCAAAGGCAATAGTTTGAGAAACAGGAATCTGTCCTCTTACAATCGTTGAGACAAGTAGTACTCCAAGTTGAAAGTACTAGCTAGGGGATGTGCGAAGACTTCTCGATCTGGGCTTCACTTCTGCCTCCTGTTCCAGGTCCACATGAGCTAGAGGCATCTCCTATGGCAGGCACCTGCTGGCAGCTCAGGTTGACGAGCCCAAGGTCTGCAGGGAAAGCAGGACCATCCCATTGTCAACAGGCAACACAGCAGACCACTGGTTCAGGTAAAAAAAAATGTTTCTGATCCACTGTTTCTCTGGATGTGGGACAGAGAAGAGTCATAGTCTGAAACAGCAACAAGAACTACCAGACATGCCAGGGGTTGTGGCTCAGATTGGGATGCCCAGGCTTCAGTGAATGTGGCAGGACACACACAACTGCTTCCAGCAGTAAACACTTCTCCATTTAATGAGCAGTATTTGAGTTTGGAGAAGGACTTCCAATATTGGGCACCTCTGATCTTTGGGTTAACCACATGGTCACGGTCAATATCTGTATGAAGAACAAAAGCCCAGTGAGTCCTCAGGCCACAATCCCTTGTAGAGGTGAGAGAACAAAGGTTTAGTGATGTGAACGGCTCCTGAAAGTTAACTACAGCAGGACCGACCACCATCTGACACCAAAGCTCTGTGAATAAGATATATAAGAACATTAACAGTGGCCTCTGGGGAATAAAAGAGGTGTCTCCCTCACAGGTCAGGGTGTGTGTGTGTGGAAACAAGTGTGAAGGGACTGTCAGGCCAACTGCCAGATGAGACATCTAGCATCCAGAGTGAAAGCACTAAAGAGAGTAGGCCACATGGAAGAGTAGGCAATGGCTAAGAACAAGGGAAAGACGTCCACAGGGCTTCCCCTCCAATAGCCAAGGAAGTATTGGAAGAAACACATGGCCCGGGGCCAAGGCTGGAGTGGGGAGTCGAGTAGAGGAGAGGGTTTCGAGGTAGGATTCCTTAGGGTTGGATGAGGGTCCTTAAAGGGAGAAAAACCTAGGAGAGATCTCAGTGGTGTCCCAGAGAGTTGCCTGTGTCCCAGGACACTCTCTGGCCACCTGGGTTTGCTGAGATTTGAGACCCCTCTGAACCTGCACTTACCCAAAGTCTGGGCTGAGCCTTCATGAAGTCTTACTCAGGGGAGAAGGAAACATGACTGTCATCCCCCTGCTCTTTGTTTATCTCCTGTCCGAATTCCTTCAGATACAGTGAGCAGCGGCCATCTCTGGAGGTATCCAAGGCCTTTTAGGTTTGAGGCCTCCCCTTGCTGCCTATCTGATCCTGGTCCCAGAATGGCCATCAGAGGAGGTTTCAATTCCCTGTCCGTCAGCATGTGCTGGGTGTTGGGTGAGCAACATGACATTCTGCTTTATGGGTTAACTGCTATTTGTCCTCAGAAACCTACTCACATGGCCTTCTCAGGAGCAGGAAAGTGTGCACCCTCTTAGACCACAGGTGGAAAGGAAAGACCCATTTGGAAGAGATGATGATTATGGCCATCATGAGACAAAGGCTGGACAATCCAAACAACGAAAAGTCCACTGAGTCGTGGCTAAACACAACCTACCAGCCCTCTCCTATCTCAACCTACACAGGAAAGAGGACAGCTTAAGCAGAGAGGAGGAGGTCCTGGGACAAGGGATCAAGATGTCTACTTCTGACAACTGACGAACCAGGGTCATCCACAGCCAGTCAGTGACAACGACCTGCACCACAGATGGTGGTCATGGAGGCAAACAAATTCCCAGGGAAGGTGCCAGCTCAGCCTGAGATAGCCCCTACCCTGTGGAGTCAATTGGACTCCATTGGAAGTGTGGGAGTCAATTGGAACCTCTGGTGGAAACTTAGGTCCCAGCATCCTAGGTGACCAGGTTGGCTAGAATGGAGCTTTGAACCAGATCCTGACTTGGTCCACACCCTGATGCTCAGCCCACAGCACACCCAATTTCATCCACTACTCCCAGTCAGTTGCAAAGTCCTGGTCATGACCAGAAGAATGAACCCATTATGGGGAGGCATCATGGGGATGGAGCCACGGAATGCCCTCCATGACTATTAGCTAGGAGACAGCACCACTGCCATCAACTTCATCGGCACCTACCCCTACTGAGTCTGTATCGATCACATGACACCCTCCTTCCTGATGTCTTCTGTTAGTCCCAAGGTGAGCCTACCTAATCGTCAGAACATCTGGCCTCATCACCTGTGCCCTCCCTACCTCCCGGCCCCTCATCTGGTGTCCAAAGAGGACAAGGTCTGACGTAGCCATGATGAGTGGTTTGGGGCTGCCTGGGTGGGATCAGAGTGGTGGCCTGGCCTGGATCAGACTGACTTAGGACATCCCGTGGTACCTTCAACTTCCTTCTGGCGGATGGCAGCCAGAGTCTTCAGAGGTGAGGGCAGAGCCATCTTCTGAACCCAACTGAAAGTGTCGAACTCGTGAATTCCAAAGAAAACAGGGATACATGGTGGTTCACCAAGTGCCTTCAGTGAAACGAGCCAAGCAGTAAGCCGCCAGCATCTGGTTACCCAGTGACCCGTGTTCTGAGTTCTATTGGTCTCCATTGTAAATGAAGTGAGATCATAGCCTGCATACCCTGACTTGTGCCCTTTCCCGATGGAAACCTTTGCTAAAAATCCTTCTGGGTTGCCAAATTTGTGGCTCTCCCAGCATCGTGTCTGTACCTGGACACAGTGACTGCAATCCACCCCACTCCACATGAGCCAGAGAAGGCCTGGGTTCAGCCAGGTCCACAGCTTTCAGGACACTGAGATGGCTTCACACATGGATCCTCCATCTTCACCACTTTATCACCCTGGACAAGTCAACGAGTGTCTCTCGGGCATTCAACTGCAACCTGGTGGAGCAGCGTAGCACCTAAGACATACGTTTCCAAGGGGGTTAGGTATATAAAAGGTTGTTGTCATTGTTGGGGACTCTCATTACCCACTCCTTGTTGTTCCTCGCTCTAGTACCTTCTCTCTCATTACACAGGGTATCATCAGTTCTCTCTCGACCTCCTAACTCACAACAGCAGTGCTACCTCCTGACCCTCCTGACTCCTTTCACCTGAACCTGGGAGTTCTCCAGCCCTTTCCCGCCTCTTCACCTCCCATCACTTTCCTGCTTCTTGATCTCATGCAACACACATTCCTTATATTTGAATGGCCTCATCACTTCTCTCCTCCCTTCCTCCCAGCCCCTCATCTGGTGTCCCATGAGGCCAAGGTCTGGCTTTGGAGAAGAGCTTGACACACACTAAGATAGAGCTGCTGGAATTCATAGTATTTCCTTCACGTTAAATTCATGTTCCTAGCATAATACTAATGATCCCTGGTGAATACTCTGCTCTCCATTCCACCATCAGCAAATATGGACAGATGGTCCTATCAACTCTCTCTTCCATACCACAGTCCTAACATTAGAAATGGTTGGGGTTTTCAGATGAATATACACGACCTTGTAGTGGACGTGAAAGAAAACTGACAAACTGTTCCACTCAAGTTTCAATGAGAATGTTTTTAAAAGATTTGGAAATTTTGGGACAAAGGCCAGGAAAGTGACATGCAAATTGTGTGTGTTTCCAGTGGGTGAGGACATATGAGGTCTCCTCCAGCTAATGAGGGTGGTAACTCTCAGCCTCCCCAAGCCTCTCAAATTCTGTGAGTGCTGTTGACTCAGAACATCTTTTTTGTTCTGCCCCACTCACTGGGTTCAGCTAAGGGCACTGCCTCTGCTGCCCTCCAAGCCTTCACTGCTCAGACTGCCAAGGTAGTAGAACATTCCATGCAAGGGTACAGCCAAGGACCTCCCACAGCTCTGGGACACATGTAAAGAGATGGGGACACCTGTCACTCTGAGTGTACATCCATGATAGTCTGATCAACGTCTCCCAGTTATCAGGGTCTAATCCCTGGAAACTGCAACTGTGACCTTATTTGGAAAAAGGATTGTTTTCAATGTGATTAGAGGAAGGACTTTGAGATAGAGAGACTAGTGTGGGTTTTCTGGCTGCACCCTAAATGCAATCACACGTATCCTTAGAAGAGGGAGGGAGTCTTGGCACAGGCATACAAAGGAGGTGGTGATATGAAGATGAGCAGAGGGAGATTTGGAGATGCTGGCTTTCAAGTTTGGAGTGATGTGGACACAAACCAAAGAATGGTGGCAGCCATCAGAAACCCAAGGTGTTAAAGGCTAGATTCTCCCCTAGAGCCTTGGGAAGGAGCCCCGTTCTGCTAATGCCTTGATTTTGGGTCAGTGATACTGATTTTGGACCCATGTGCTCTGGAGATGTGAACGAGGGGAATTCTCATGTTTTCCACCATATTTTTTTTGGTAATTTGTTACAGCAGATAAAGTAAACCCTTACAAGTTGTCCTGGCTTCTGGCTCAGTCCCTTTCTCCTCTTAGGCTGCATCCCAAACACCCTGCACTGCCTGCACACGTTCTTTCAGGTCTTGAAAGAAACAATTTCCTGTTTCCCCTGCCTCCCATGCTGCCCCATACAATATCTGGTGTGCCCTGGACCCTGGGCTGAAGAAGGAGCTGGTCCCAGGACCTGGCTCTCCAAAATCTGTGCAGTCCTGGGTGTAAGGGACAGCAGATGCCACTCTCTCTCCCAGAGAGAAGTAGAAATCCACCTGGGCTAATGTTTTTCGAGGTGGGACCTAAAGCTTAAGACTGGGAGGAGTAACCTGTCCAAGAGGCACTGGGAAATGACCTGGGAAAAGTAAGGCCCAGGAGAGCTTCTTTTCTTCTACCTGTCTGCTCTCCTCCCTGGGTCTTCTCGACGCTCCGTACCCTGTCCCTCTGTATGTGTGTCTCTAAGTGTGTTTCTGTGTGTGTGTGTGTGTGTGCATGCGTGTCTGTCTCTCTCTAGAGGTGTTTCTCTCTTTCTCTCCGTGTGTGTATGTCAGAATGTAATTTGATTTAGAGGGAAATGTTAGAAGTTTAATTACAATGACAGCCTCCCCAAGGGAAACCCCTTATGCTATAAAGAGGTACTGAAACCCATGGTCAGCCCATAAAAATCCATTTCATCTATAAAGTATCCTTTGGTGTTACTTAATTTCTAGGTCGTGTAGAATTTAATTAGTAAGTGTCATTTTGGAACAGAAGTTCAGGAGGTTATCATTA
>NW_006922658.1:305976-313251 GCF_000298275.1 Orycteropus afer afer
GTTTCCGAGGCAGTTAGCACTACGGAAGTAGGATTGCCCAACCTTCCTTCCGAGGAGTGGCTGGTGGGTTTGAACCGCCAGCCTCCTGGTTAGCAGTCAAGTGCCTTAGGCACTATGCTGCCAGAGCTCATGCAAAAACTGAACAATGAGTAAGAAAGACTGAAGAAGAATTAATGCACTTGAATGATGATGTTGGCAAAGAAGGAGCTCTGGTGGCATAGTGCCTAGGGCATTTGACTGCTAACCAGAAGGCTGGCTGTTGAAACCCACCAGCCACTCACTGGAAGTAGGGTAGGCAATCTACTTATGTAGTGAGAACGCCTCAGAAACCCCAGGGAGGATGGCTATGAGTCGGATCCGACTCAACGGCAGTACATTTGGCTTTTGCTTTTGGTTGGCAAAGAATACTCAATATACCATGAGCTGCCAGAAGGACCAAATACGTCTGTTGTCTTGGAGGGAATACAGCCGAAATGCTCCTTAGAAGAGAGGATGGAAAGACTTCACTTCTTGTACCTTGATCATGTTGTCAGAAGGGACTGGTCCCTGGACAAGGGTATCGTGCTTGGTAAAGTAGACAGTCAGCGAAAAAGAACACCCTCAATGAGATGGATTGACACAGTAGCTGCAATGACTGACTCAAGCATAGTAACAATTCTGAGGATGTTGCAGGACTGGACAGTATTTCACTGTATTTTACAGAGGGTCACTGTCAGTTGAGACCATCTCAACTGCATCTAATTAAACACTTCGTGGTTTTTCTCCATTGAAGTGGCTTTCTAGCTGATTTTGGGGAGTTCTTTATATTCTGCATGTATCCATGTCAGATACTGTGAATATCCTATCTTACTTTATGAATTGCCATTTTACTCTCTTAATGGTTCATTTTGATGAACACAATTTCTGACTTTTACTACTGTCTGATTCATCAGTCTTTTCACAAATATTTGGCAGTTTTTGGTGTGAGTTAAGACATTTTTGTTTACTTCAAAGTTCACAGAGATGTACCATTTGTTGTCCTCTAAAAAGGAAGAAAAGTGCTATTTAATAAGTATTTTAAATAGTAAGATCTCCATGGATAACTTCATACCCAAAAATGTGAATACCACATTTTTCTCACTCCCATCTTCAGATATTCATACTTTTTGGTGTGAGGTTATCCATGGAAGCCTGTTATAATTTTACAAATATCTTCTGTTTCTGTAGTTATTTCCTTATTTTCACATAGAGTTCTGATGATTTGTGTCCTATTTCCCTTTTAGTCTCTTCAAAAGGTCATGTTTTTTTTGTGGGATGGATTATTCTGCTGCATGTTTTATTTATTTACCCTCTTTGGCCTCTAATAAAATTTAGCTGACAGATTATTCCCTTGCTCCAAATCACAGGGCAGGCCATTCATTCAAGTCCATTGAAAGTCCCAAGTTGGGCAGAGCATGGCAGGCGGCTGGACAAGGAATACGTTACATGCAGGGTTCAAGCATGCTATAAGATGGAGACCATTCCCAAAACTGTTTCTTAGATATGGGAATCAGACCACATACCCAAAAGCAGCTCAGCACCTCACAGTGGAGTCCACCTTGGAGTTCATTACCAGTCTCATCATGGGGAATACTACATTCAGCTGCCCAGCCACTCACCCAGGACAAGCCAAGTTCAAACTCCACGTTGACCACCACACCTTAGGCAAGCTTACCTTAGCTAGTTATATTTATGGTGACTTGGTCACACTTACAGTGACACATGTGATATTCAATTGCCCTTAGAGAGACTTATTTTAGTTAGGCAATAATGGTGAGGCAGGATGCAATGACAGTGCTTTACTTAGTTTTCCACTAGCTAGTTCCAGTTATGGTGAATCTTGTCATAATGACCGTGGCTAAACTTACATTAGCTGAGTAGAGTTACATTGATGCTAGGGGACTGACTGTTACCTCAGCTACACTTACATCAGCTTGTTACTCTTAGGATGATATTGGTCATACTGATAGTGTCCTTACTTACACTTCCTGAACTATTTACAGTTACAGCGATGCTGGGCACACAGACAGTGACTTTAGCTAGACTGATCATACCTAATTGCAGTGAAGGTGATTCTGCACAAACTGAGAGTGACCTTAGCTCCACTTCCTTTAGAGAGATACAGTGAGAATGACGCTGGTCACCGTGATAGTAACCTTAGTGAAACTTACCTTTGCTGGTACAGTTATGTTGATGATAGACAATGTGACAGTCACCTTACTTTGCCTTCCCTTACCTACTTACAGTTATGTTGACACTGGTCCCACTGACAGAGACTATACTTGCACTTGACTTAGCTAGTTACACTTACGGTGACACAAGTGATAGTGAAAGTGACCATTGTTACACTTACATTAGCTCATTATACTTACAGTGATGATGGTCACTGCCACAGTGAACTTAGACTTACCTTTCCTAGTTTCACTTACAGCACATGGGTCACATCACCAGAGACCTTATCTATACTTATGTTGTCTAGTTAGAAGTATGGTGACGCTGGTCACACTGACAGTGACCATAATGAGACTTAGTCTAGCTACTTACAGTTATGATGATGCTGCTCACTATGACAGTGACCTTCGGTAGGTTTACATTAGCTATTGTTAGGTTGACTCTGGTGACACTGACAGTGACCTCATTCTTAGCTACTTCTACTTATGGTCACACTGGTCACACTGACAGTGAACTTAGCTACAGTTATCTTAGATAGTTACAGTTACGGTGATGCTGGACACAATAAGAGTGACCTTGGTTAGATTTACGTTACCTAGCTACAAACATGGTGATGCTGCTCACAGTGACAAACAACTTACTCTTACCTTAACTGACTCCAGCTGTGGTCATGCTGATCACACTGACAGTGATCTTAGCTACACTTACCTCAGCTAGTTATGGTTGTGATGACCATTTCGAAAATGAAAGTGTCCTGAGCTTGACTTTCCATTCTTAGGTACAGTTAAGGTGTTGCTTGTCACAATGACTATGACCTTTGCTAAACATACCTTAGCTGCTGACATTTACTGTATTGTTAGGCACAGTGACAGGGACCTAAGCTAGACTTATTGCATTTGGCTACAATTACTTTGGTTCTGTTCTCAGGGACAGTGACCTTAGCAACACTTGCTTAAGCCCCTTACAATTATGGTGATGCTGGTCACAGAGACCATGACCGTAGGTACACTTACCTTTGCTACTTACACTTATGGTGACACTGGTCACAGTAACAGTGACCTTACCTACAGTTAAATGGGCTAGTTATATTTATGCTGATTCTACAAACATGAACAGTGACCAAAGCTAGACTTACTTTAACTTCTTACACTTAATGTGGTACTGTTCACAGTTACAGTGACCAAAGCTATTCCTGATTTAGTGACTGACATTTATGCTGCTAATTGTCACAACGACAGTGACCTTTGCTACACTTACATTAGCTAGTTAAGAACATGTGACCCTAGGTACACTTGCTTTAGAGACATACATTTATGGTGACCCTGCTCTCAATGACAGTGACCTTTGCTTCACTAATGTTCACTACTTAGAGACATGGGGATGCTGGCAAAAATGACAGTCATCTTAGGCAAACTTATATTAGCTAATTCCAGTTACAATGATGCTGATCACGCTGAGAGTGACCTGAAAACCTTGACATTAGCTAGCTAAAATAATGGTGACCTTTATCAGACTCACCTTAGCTACTTACACTTAGGCTGATGCTGGTGACACTGACAGTGACCATAGAAAAACTAAATTTTGATAATTACAGTTGCATTGATGGTAGGCACACTTAGTGTTACCTCAAGTATGTTTCCATGAGCTAGTTGCTGTTACTGGGACTCTGGTCATACTGACAGTGGTCTCAGCTTCACTTACCTTTACTAGTTACACTTATGGTGACAGCAGCCATACTCTAAGTGACCTCAGCTTCATTTACATTTGTTAAAGTGATGGCGATGCTGTTCCCAATGATAGTGCGTTTTGGTTCACATATCTTAGCTGGTTTCAGTTAGGGTGATGCTGGTAAGAGTGACAGTTTTTTCAGAGAGTGACCTTATCACAGAAAACGGTGATGCTTTTCATACTGGCAGGGAACTTAGTTAGTCCTACTTCAACTAGTTAGGAGTATGTTGATCCTTGTCCTACTGGCAGTTACCTCACTTGCACTTACCAAAGCTAGTTCCAGTTATCGTCATGCTGGCCACGGGGACAATGACCTTAGTTAGCCTTACCTTTCCTAGTTCCAGTTACTGTCATGCTGTTCACATTGTCAGTGATCATAGCTACAGTTCTGTTACTAACTGATAGCTATGGTGATGCTGGTAAACATGACAGTGACCTGAATTCAATGTACCATAGATAGTTAAACTTGTAGTGATGCTCTTCACAGCAACAGTGACCTTAGCTAGTAATTGTTACATTAGCCAGTTATAGTTACTGGGATCATGGACACACTGACACTGACCTTAGCTACCCTTATCTGAGTTAGTTGCAGTTTCGGAGATGCCCTTGACAGTGATGGTGACCGTAGTAACACTGATCTTTGCTACCTAAAGGGACAGTGATGTGGGTCACAATGACCGCATCCTTAGGTAAAATACTCTTAGCTAGTTACAGTTACTGTAACCGGGTCACACTCACAACGTCATCCATTACACTTGTCTTACCTAGTTCCAGTAACCTTGTTGGTTGTGACAGACACTGCGTCCTTGTAATCTGTCTTCCTGGTGCTGCTCTGAGAAGAATATACCACAAATGAGATGGTCTTAGTGAGCAGGAGATTATTCTTACAATTTAGAGTCTTTAAATCCAAGTTCCAGGTGCGAGGCACTAGAGGCTCGGTGGAAACACCTCAACCTTTGGCTTCAGATGTGCCATGGCTAATCTTGCTTTTGAGACTTACATTAATGGTGACACTGGTCACAATGACAGTGACCTTTGCTACACTTCTGTTAAAGACATGGTGACCCTGGTAACAATGACAGTGACCTTAGCTAAACTTATATTAGCTAATTCTAGTTACAGTGATGATGGTCACCCTGACAGTGACCTTAACAACATTTACATTGTTGCTGTTGTTATGTGCCATTGAGTCGGACCTGGCTCATAGCGACCCCTCCTTGGGTTTCCGAGGCAGTATCACTACGGAAGTAGATTGCCCCATCTTCCTTCTGAGGAGTGGCTGGTGGGCTTGTTAAAATTATGGTGACCTTCCTGAGACTTACCTTACCTAGTTACAGTTACAGTGATGCTGGACACAGTGACAGTGACTTACTTAAGCTTACCTTATCTTAGCTACAGTTAGGGGGATGCTGGTCACACTGACAGTGACCTTAGGAAAACTTATTTTGGCTAAGTACAGTTTCAGTGATGCTAGGCACACTTACAGTGGCCTCAGATATACTTACATGAGCTCATTACTGTTACTGTGACTTTGGTCATAATGACAGTGATCTCAGCTACACTTTACTAGTTACACTTAGAGTGACACTGGTCACACGGTCAGTGATATCAGCTACATTTACATTTGTTAGTTATGGTGATGCTGTTCCCAATGTTAGTGAATTTAGCTACACTTCACTGGTTTCAGTTAGGGTGATTCTGGTAAGACTTACAGTGATTTTAGATAGACTTACCTCAGCTAGTAACATGGTGACTCTTGTCATAGACACAGTGACCTTAGTTAGACCTACTTTAGCTAATTACAAGAGTGGTGACCCTTGTTCCAGTGACAGTTACCTTAGTTAAACTTACCTTTTCTACTTACAATTACCGTCATCTGGTCACAGTGCAAGTGACCTTAGTTAGAATTACCTTTGTGAGTTTCAGTTACCATCATGCTGGTCACACTGAGACTGACCATAGCTACGATTCTGTTACTAACTTACAGTTATGGTGATGCTGTTAACCAGGACAGTGACTGTAGCTAAACTTATCATAGCTAGCTAAAGTTACCGTGATGCTAGGCACACTGACAGTGACCTTATCTACACTTACGTTACCTAGTTTATAGTTACTGGGATGATGGACACAGTGAGAGTGACCTTAGCTACACTTATCATAGTTAGTTAGAGTTACATTGATGCTGGTCACAGTGATAGTTACTGTAGTGAAATTTACCTTTGCTACTTAAAGGGATGCTGATCCTGGTCACAATGACAGTTTTCTTAGCTACATTACTCTTAGCTAGTTACAGTGAGATGACCACACTAACAGTGACCTTCATTACACTTACCTTAGCTAGTTACAGTTATGGTCATGGTGGTGACAGAGACTGTGATCTTGTGTTCTGACCCCCTACTGCCACTCTGACAAGCATATACCACCAATGAGATCATCTTACCATGAACGAGTTTATTCTTACAATATGGAAGCTTTAAGTCGAAGTTCCATGTGCCAGGCACTAGGGGCTTCAGCTCTGTGTCCGGCTCCTGGCCCATTGGACCTAGAGGATTTTATTCACTCACTCATCTGCTTGCTGCTAAGGCTGAAAAGTCCAAGGTTGACAAGTCAAAGGGCACAGTCCCAATGTTACCAAATCACATAGCAGGCCAGTTATTCAAGTCCATTGAAAATTCTAAGTTAGGCAGAGCATGGCATGTTGGTGAACAGTGATACGACTACACACAGGGTTCAAGCATGTCGTAAGATGGAGACCATTCTCAAAGCTGTTTTCTACATACGGGATGCAGACGACATACCCCGAAACAGCTACTCGGCTACTCACAGTGGATTCCAACTTAGAGTTCATTACCAGCCTCACCATGGGAAATACTACATCCAGCTGCCCAGCCACTCACCCAGGCCTAGCCAAATTGACACACAAAGTTAACCATCATACCTTAGGTAGGATTACCTTAGCTAGTTACATTTACAGTGACTTGGTCACACTTATGGTGACACAGGTGATAGTGACAGTGATCTTAGCAAGACTTATTTTTTTCTAGTTAGTAACAGTGATGCAAGACACAGTGACAGTGCCTTACTTAGACTTACAGTTACAGTTACAGCGACGCTTAGCACATTGACCTTAGCTAAACTTATGTTAACTGATTAGAGTTACAGTGCTGCTAGTGACACTGTCTATTACCTCAGCTATAATTACATTAGCTGGTTACTGTTATTGTGACGCTGGTCACACTGACAGTGTCCTTAGTTACATTTACCTTAACTCGTTACAGTTACAGTGATGCTGGTCACACTGACAGTGACTTTAGCTAAACTTACTGTAGCCAAATACAGTGAAGGTGACAGTGCTCA
>NW_006922658.1:313781-335296 GCF_000298275.1 Orycteropus afer afer
CACTTACCTATGCTACTTACATTTATGGTGACACTGGTCACACTGACAGTGACCTAACCTACACTTATCTTGACTAGTTACATTTACTCTGATGCTAAGAACATTGACAGTGACCTAAGCAAGATGTATTTTAACTAGTTACAGTTAGGGTGGTGCTTCTCTGTGACAGTGACCCTAGCTATACTTTCTGTAGTGACTCACATTTATGATGATACTGATCACACTGACAGTGACCTTAGCTACTCTTATCATAGCTAGCTACTTACATGGATGATGGACACATTGACCCTACATAGATACCCATGCTTTAGGTACTTACACTTATGGTGAGACTGGTCACAAAAACTGAACTTTGGCTCACTAATATTAGCTAGTTATAGATAGGCTGGTGCTGGCAACAATGACAGTGAACTTAGCTAAACTTATATTAGCTAATTCCAGGTAAAGTGACACTAATCACACTGACAGTGATCTTAAAATATTTACATTAGATAGTTAAAATTTTGGTGACCTATATTAAAATTACCTTAGCTAGTTATATTTAGAGTGATGCTGGACACAGTGAGAGTGCCTTACTGAGACTTACCTTAGCTAGTGACACTTAGGGTGAAGCTGGTGACACTGACAGTGACCTTAGAAAAACTAATTTTTTCTAATTACAATTTCATTGATGCTAGTCACAATTACAGTTACCTCAGGTATGCTTCCATGAGCTAGTTTTTGTGACTGTAACTCTGGTCATAATGACAGTGACCTCAGCTACACTTACCTTAACTAGTTACACTTATGATGACACTAGTCACACTGTAAGTCACCTCAGTGACAGTTAAATTTGTTAAAGCGATGATGATGCTGTTCCCAATGATAGTGAATTTTGCTACACTTACATTAGCTGGTTTCAGATAGGGTGATGTTGGTAAGAGTGACAGTGATTTTAGAGAGACTGACCTTAGCTAATAACATGGTGATGCTTTTCATACTCACAGTGACCATTGTTAGACCCACTTTGTTGTTGTTGTTGTTATGTGCCATCGAGTCGGACCCAAATCATAGCAACCCCTCCTCGGGTTTCTGAAGCAGTATCACTATGGAAGTAGATTTCCCCATCTTCCTTCCAAGGAGTAGCTTTTGGGGTTGAACTGCCAGCCTTGTGGTTAGCAGCCAAGGGCCTTAGGCACTATGCTAGTTACAAGTATGTTGACCCTTGTCCCAGTGACAGTTACCCTTGTAACACTTACCTTACTGAGTTACAATTACCATCATGCTGGTTACTGTGACAATGACATTAGTGAGACGTACCTTTGTGGTTCCAGTTACTGTCAAGCTGTTGACACCGACAGTGATCATAGCTACAATTCTGTTACAAACTTAGAGTTATGGTGATGCGGATAACCATGACAGTGACCTTAGCTAAATTTAACATAGTGAAAGTTCTAGTGATGCTAGTTACACCAACAGTGAACTTAGCTACCTTTGCATTAGCTAGTTATAGTCACTGGGGTAATGGACACAGTGACAATGACCTTAGCTACCCTTATCTTAGTTAGAGTTCCGAAGATGCTGGCCACAGAGACAGGGAACGTAGTGAGACTTGCCTTTAATAAGACCTCTTATTTTTAGAGATCTTAGCTCCATTTACATTAGCTCCATTTACATTAGTGTCCCCCTTTAGGGGAGGTTGATGCTGGTCACAATGACAGTTTCCTTATCTACAATACCCGTAGCTAGTTACAGTTACTATAACCTGGTCACACTCACAGTGACATTCATTACATGTACCTTACATAGTTACATTTACGCTGATGGCTGCAACAGAGACTGTGAACTTATATCCTGGGCTCCTAATGCCACTCTGACAAGAACATACCACAAATGAGATGGTTTACCGAGCAGGAGAGTATTCTTACAAATTGGAAGCTTTAAGACCAAGTTCCAGGGGTGAGGCACTAGAGGCTGGGTGGAAAAATCCTCAGCCTTTGGCTTCAGATGTGCCTCCTCCTCCTGGCCCACTGGAGCTAGAGGTTCTCTGCACTGAGACAGCTGTTGACTGTTGAGGCTGAAAAGTCCAAAGTAGACAGGTCAAAAGGCACAGCTCAGATTTTACAAAACCACATGGCAGGCCATTCATTCAAGTCCATTGTAAGTCCCAAGTTGGGTAGAGCATGGCAAGTGGCTGGACAACGATTTGATTCCATGCAGCTTTCAAGCATGCTATAAGAATGGAGACCATTCCCAAAGCTGTTTTGTAGATATGGGAAGTAGACCACATACCCAAAAGCAGCTCAGCAACTCACAGTGGAGTCCACCTTGGAGTTGATTACCAGTCTCATTGTGGGGAATCCTTACATTTAGCTGCCCACCCACTCACCCAGGCCAAGCCAATTTAAAACTCCACATTGACCACCACACCTTGCGTAGGCTTACCTTAGCTATTTATATTTATGGTGACTTGGTCACACTTACAGTGACACATGCGATATTGAATTATCCTTAGAGAGACTTATTTTAATTAGGCAATAATGGTGAGGCAGGATGCAATGACAGTGCTTTACTTAGTCTTCCATTAGCTAGTTACAGTTAGGCGAAAATCGTCATAGTGACCGTGGCTAAACTTATGTTAGCTGCTTAGAGTTACAGTGATGTTAGGAGACTGACTACTACTTCAGCTATGCTTACATCAGCTCGTTATTCTTAGGATGATATTGGTCATACTGACAGTGACCTTAGTTACCTTTACTTTCCTTAACTATTTACAGTTACAGTGATGCTGGGTACACAGACTTTAGCTAGATGGATCATAGCTCATTGCAGTGAATGTGATGCTGCACAAACTGAGTGACCTTAGCTCCACTTCCTATAGAGAGATACAGTTAGAATGACACTGGTTCCAGTAATAGTAACCTTAGTGATACTTACCTTTGTTGGTACAGTTACGTTGATGGTGGTCAATGTGACAGTCACCTTATTTTGTCTTCCCTTACCTTCATACTGTTACATTGACACTGGTTCCACCAACAGAGACCTTACTCTCACTTGCCTTAGATAGTTACACTTATGGTGACACAAGTTATAGTGAAAGTGACCATCATTAAACTCACATTAGCTTATTACACTTACGGTGCTAATGGTCACTGCAATAGTGATCTTAGTTAGACTTACCTTTCCTACTTTCACTTACAGCGCGTGGGTCACATCACCAGAGACTTTATCTATACTTATGATGTCTAGTTAGAGGTACAGTGATGCTGGTCACACTGACAATGACCATAATGAGACTTAGTCTTGCTAGTTCCAGTTATGGTGATGCTGGTCACAGTGACAGTGACCTTTGGTATATTTACATTAGCTACTGTTAGGTTGACTCTAGTGACAATGACACTGACCTCATTCTTAGCTAATTCCACATATGGTCACACTGGTGACACTGACAGGGAACTTAGCTACACTTAACTTAGCTGGTTACAGTTGCGGTGATGCTGGGCACACTGAGAGTGACCTTGGTTAGATTTATGTTACCTAGATACATATATGGTGATGCTGTTCACAGTGACAATAACCTTAACCTTACCTTAACTGACTCCAGGGATGGCCATGCTGGTCACACTGACAGCGACCTTAGCTACACTTACCTTAGCTAATTAGGGTTGCGATGACCATTTCAAAACTGAGAGTATCCTCAGCTTGACTTTCCATTCCTAATTACAGTTAAGATGTTGCCCAGTCACAATGACAATGACTGTTGCTAAACATACATTGGCTGCTGACATTTGCTGTATTGTTCATCACAGTGACAGGGACCTAAGCTAGATTTATTGCAATTGGTTAAAGTTGCATTGGTGTTATTCACAATGACAGGGACCTTAGCTACACTTGCTTAAGCCACTTACAATTACGGTGATGCTGGTCACAGAGACCATGACCCTACCTACACTGACCTATGCTACTTACACTTATGGTGACACTGGTCACACTGACAGTGACCTTAACTACAAGTAAATGGGCTAGTCACATTTATGCTGATTCTAACAATATGAACAATGACCTCAGCTAGACTTATTTTAACTTCTTACAGTTAAGGTGGTGCTCTTCACAGTGATAGTAACCAAAGCTATTCTTGATTTTGCGACTTACATTTATGCTGCCAATGGTAACAACGACAGTGGCTTTCGCTGCACTTATGTTAGTTAGTTTAGCACATGTGACCCTAGCTACATTTGCTTTAGAGACATACATTTATGGTGACCATGCTCTCAATGCCAGTGACCTTTGCGTGACTTAGGTTCGCTCATTAGAGACATGGGCATGCTGGCAAAAATGGCAGTGACCTTAGGCAAACTGATGTTAGCTAATTCCAGTTACAGTGATGCTGATCACACTGAGAGTGACCTGAAAAACTTGACATTAGCTACATAAAATTATGGTGACCTTTATCAGACTCACCTTAGCTAGTTACATTCAGGGTGATTCTGCACACAGTGAGAGTGCCTTACTGAGACTAACCTTAGCTACTTACACTTTGGCTGATGCTGGTGACACTGACAGTGACCTCAGAAAAACTAAATTTTGATCATTACAGTTGCATTGATGGTAGGCACACTTAGTGTTACCTTAGGTATGCTTTCATGAACTAGGTGCTGTTACTGGGACTCTGGTCATACTGACAGTGGTCTCAGCTACACTTCCCTTTACTAGTGACATTTATGGTGACACTGGCCACACTGTGAGTGACCTCAGCTACATTTACATTTGTTAAAGTGATGGCCATGCTGTTCCCAATGATAGTGCAGTTTGGTTCACATACCTTAGCTGGTTTCAGTTAGGGTGATGCTGGTAAGAGTGACAGTGATTTGAGAGAGTGACCTTAGCTCGGAACATTGGTGATGCTTTTCATACTCACAGGGAACTTAGTTAGACCTACTTCAACTAGTTACAAGTATGTTGACCCTTGTCCCACTGACAGTTACCGTCATGCTGGCCACGGGGACAATGACCTTAGGTAGCCTTACCTTTCCTAGTTCCTGTTACTGTCATGTTGTTCACACTGTCAGTGATCATAGCTACAGTTCTGTTACTAACTGACAGCTATGGTGATGCTGGTAACCATGACAGTGATCTGAACTCAATGTACCATAGATAGTTAAACTTGTTGTGATGCTTGTCACAGCAATAGTGACCTTAGCTAGTTATTGTTACATTAGCCAGTTATAGTTACTGGGATCATGGATACACTGACACTCACCTTAGCTACCCTCATCTTAATTAGTTGTAGTTACAGAGATGCCCTTGACAGTGACAGTGACTCTAGTAAGAATGACCTTTGCTACCTAAAGGGACACTGATGTGGGTCACAATGACAGCATCCTTAGGAAAATACTCTTAGCTAGTTACAGTTACTGTAACTGAGTCACATTCACAATATCATCCATGACACTTGTCTTATGTAGTTATAGTAACCTTATTGGTTGTGACAGAGACTGTGTCCTTATAGTCTGTCTTCCTTGTGCTGCTCTGAAAAGAACTTATCACAAATGAGATGACCTTAGTGAGCAGGAGATTATTCATACAATTTAGAGGCTTTAAGTCCAAATTCCAGGTGCGAGACACTACAGGCTGGGTGGAAACACCTCAGCCTTTGACTTCAGATGTGCCGCCTCCTCCAGGCCCACTGGAGCTAGAGGTTCTCTGAACTCAGACAGCTGTTGACTGTTGAGGCTGAAAAGTCCAAAGTAGACAAGTCAAAAGGCACTGCTCAGATTTGACCAAACCACAGGGCAGGTCATTCTTTCAAGTCCATTGAAATTCACAAGTTGGGCAGAGCATAGTAGGCAGCTGGACAAGGTGTTGTTTACATGCAGGGTTCAAGCATGCTATAAGATGGAGACCATTCCCAAAGCTGTTTCTTACATATGGGAACCAGACCACATACCCAAAAGCAGCTCAGCAACTCACAGTGGAGTTCACCTTGGAGTTCATTACCAGTCTCATCATGGGGAATACTACATTCAGCTGCCCAGCCACTCACCCAGGACAAGCCAAGTTCAAACTCCACATTGACCACCACCCCTTAGGCAGGCTTAACTTAGCTAGTTATATTTATGGTGACTTGGTCACACTTACAGTGACACATGCGATATTGAATTGCCCTTAGAGAGACTTATTTTAGTTAGGCAATAATGGTGAGGCAGGATGCAATGACAGTGCTTTACTTAGTCTTGCACCAGCTAGCTCCAGTTACTGTGTATCTCCTCATAGTGACCGTGGCTAAACTTACGTTAGCTGCGTAGAGTTACATTGATGCTAGGAGACTGACTGTTACCTCAGCTATACTTACATCAGCCTGTTACTCTTAGGATGATATTGGTCATACTGACAGTGTCCTTACTAACAGTTGATTAACTATTTACAGTTACAGCGATGCTGGGCACACAGACAGTGACTTTAGCTAGACTTATCATACCTAATTGCAATGAAGGTGATGCTGCACAAATTGACAGTAACCTTAAGTCCACTTCCTTTAGAGAGATACCATTAGAATGACGCTGGTCACAGTGATAGTAATCTTAGTGAAACTTACCTTTGCTGGTACAGTTACATTGGTGGTAGACAAGGTGACAGTCACCTTACTCTGCCTTTCCGTAACTAGTTACAGTTATATTGACACTGGTCCCACCGACAGAGACCTTACTTGCACTTGCCTTAGCTACTTACACTTATGGTGACACAAGTGATTGTGAAAGTGACCATCGTTACACTCCCATTGACTCATTACACTTATGGTGAGGATGGTCACAGCAACAGTGATCTTAGTTAGACTTACCTTTCCTAGGTAGCATAGTGGCTAAGGCACTTGACTGCTAACCAGAAGGCTGGCAGTTCAAACCCACCAGCCACTCCTCGGAAGGAAGGTTGGGAAATCCTACTTCCTTAGTGATACTGCCTCGGAAACCCAAGGAGGGGTCG
Organism: Orycteropus afer afer; assembly: GCF_000298275.1. Taxonomy (NCBI): domain Eukaryota; kingdom Metazoa; phylum Chordata; class Mammalia; order Tubulidentata; family Orycteropodidae; genus Orycteropus; species Orycteropus afer. The sequence goes on from NW_006922658.1 coordinate 320,742, forward strand.
CTATGAGTCAGGGCTGACTCAACGACACATAACAACAACAACAAACAACAACAACAGTTTCACTTACAGCACATGGGTCACATCACCAGAGATCTTATCTATATGTATGTTGTCTAATTAGAGGTACGGTGATGCTGGTCACACTGACAGTGACCATAATGAGACTTAGTCTTGCTAGTTACAGTTATGGTGATGCAGGTCACAGTGACAGTGACCTACGATATATTTACTTTAGCTACTGTTAGTTTGACTCTAGTGACACTGACAGTGACCTCATTCTTAGCTACTTCCACTTATGGTCACACTGGTGACACTGCAGTGAACTTAGCTGCACTTAACGTAGGTAGTTACAATTATGGTGATGCTGGACACAGTGAGAGTGACCTTGGTTAGATTTATGTTCCCTAGCTACATATATGATGCTGCTGCTCACTGTGACAATGACCTTAGTCTTACCTTAACTGACTCTAGGTATGGTCAACCTGGTCACACTGACAGCGACCTTAACTACACTTCCCTTAGGTAGTCACAGTTGCGATGACCATTTCGAAACTGAAAGTGTCCTCCGCTTGACTTTCCATTCCTAGTTACAGTTAAGGTGTTGCCGATCACAATGACAATGACCTTTGCTAAACATACCTTAGCTGCTGACATTTACTGTTTTGTTTCTCACAGTGACCGGGACCTAAGCTAGACTTATTTCAATAGGTTACAGTTACGTTGGTGCTGTTCACAGTGACAGGGACCTTAGCTACAGTTGCTTAAGCCACTTACAATTATGGTGATGCTGGTCACAGAGACGGTGACCCTAGCTACACTGACCTATGCTACTTACACTTATGGTGACACTGGTCAAACTGACTGTGACCTTAAATACACATAAATGGGCTAGTCAAATTTATGCTGATTCTAGGAACATGAACAGTGACCAAAGCTAGACTTATTTTAACTTCTTACAGTTAAGGTGGTGCTCTTCACAGTGATAGTGACCAAAGCTATTCTTGTTTTAGTGACTTACATTTATGCTGCCAATGGTCACAATGACAGTTGCCTTTGCTGCACTCACGTTAGCTAGTTAAGTACATGGGACCCTAGCTACACTTGCTTTAGAGACATACATTTATGGTGACCCTGCCCTCAATGCCAGTGACCTTTGCTTCACTTAGGTTCGCTCCTTAGAGACATGGGGATGCTTGCAAAAATGACAGTGACCTTAGGCAAACTTATGTTAGTTAATTCCAGTTACAGTGATGCTGATTACACTGAGAGTGACCTGAAAATCTTGACATTAGCTAGATAAAATTATGGTGAACTTTATCAGACTCACCTTAGCTAGTTGCATTCAGGGTGATGCTGGACACAGTGAGAGTGCCTTACTGAGACTAACCTATTTCACACCATCAGCTCAGGCTGCATGGCACGTACACTCAGCATTGCCTCTGTGTTTTCTCATTGCACCGCCCCCCCATCCGTCTTCTCCAGTGTCAGAAGCCCCAATGCTGGCCAAATGTCTTTCCCCATCATCCCTCAGAGGCTAGGCACCGCCTTTACAGGAAGGTTGCTAGTTCCCCCACAGGACACAGGGCCCGGATGCCGCCACCTCCTCCAGGGCACACCTGCTGCCTTTTCAGGCCAAAAAAAAAAAAAAAACCCAGCCAGGATCAGATGGCGTTCCACAGCCCTGCTATCCACATCCCGGCCACCTCCCCCTCCAGGTGCAGGGCCTGCATCCAGAGCCCTAGACTTGGCCTGAGCCCCAATACCTCCCGCCCTGCCCACCCCTCTGGGTCCACTAACCACACTGCCTTTCCCGCCATACCCAGGGCTTTTCCACGCATGCTCAGTCCCGCCAAACCAGAGCAACCTGTCGGTGCCCCATCCCTTCAGCCACTAGTGCCCATCCAGCCATGCCATGCTATGCCATGCCCTTCAAGTGCTGCAGCTCAAATATCACCTTGCCTGTGGGCCCTCCTGACCCCAACTGGGGCCACCTCCCAGCTTCCTCCCCATGCAAGTGCCAAGCTCTTGGGTTGGGCTGTTTGAGTCAGGCCACGTCTCCCTTATGGTGTGGGGAGTCATTTCTTGGGGGACTGTCCAACCCCACATCCACCCTGTGCCTGGCCCTGGGAAGCCAAGGTTCCACAAACATTGGACCGGGCTTGGCCAGAAGTCCCCTCCACACAGGGCCTACCAGGTGTGAGGAGCCAGTGAGCACAAGGGGTGCCTCCCCAAGCCAAGCAGACCTCACTGTCAGGTGTGCCCCCCATGCCTTGATGTGGATCCCAGGGAGCCCTGGGAAGGCACATCCCCCCCATCCGTTGTCTCCAGTGTCAGAAGCCCCAGTGCTGACCAAGTGTCTTTCCCCTTCCTCCCTCGGAGGCTAGGCACCGCCCTTACAGCAAGGTCGCTAGTTCCCCCACAGGACACATGGCCCGGATGCCGCGACCTCCTCCAGGGCACTCCTGCCGCCTTTTCAGGCCAAAAAAAAAAAAAAAAAACCCAGCCAGGATGAGATGGCATTCCACAGCCCTGCTATCCACGCCCTGGCCACCTGCCCCTCCAGCCGCAGGGCCTGCATCCAGAGCCCCAGATTTGGCCTGAGCCCCCACACCTCCCACCCTGCCCAACACACTGGGTCCACTATCCAGTATCTGTCTGTCTGCCACCCTTTGCCCACTTCACCCTGGCGTCCCCTCAGGACACACCTCATGCACAATGACCTGGGCCGGGAAGGGGGGAGGGGAGGCACGGCGGAGGGGAAGGACTGGGGGAGTCACGATGGAGGGTCAGCCTTCTCTGGGAAGCGAGCACCCAGTGGGGGTCTCCTCAGAAGCCACTCACTCACCTCAAGTCCAGGCACCCAGCGTGCCCACCTTCACCAGGTGGCAGCGGCGACGTGCGCAGTCCTGGCCCCTTCCTTCTTCACAGCGCGGGCTTAGGCTTTGGACAGGGATGTGTCCAAAGCACAGTTGGCTCTCACACAAGGCTGGCCTCTTCCCCCCTGCTAGCCTGCGGATCCCCCTCTGCAAGCCCCCAGAGGCAGTGGAGCTGCAAGAGCAGCACATTGCCAGGCCAAACCTCAAGCAGGTGCTGCAGGCCCCTGAGTGCCAGGCGCCTGCCACTGTGAAGTGCCCTGCGTGTCAGCTCGCCTGTCATTGGGTGTGTGCTGCTGATGGACGCTGCCCCAGCCCAATGGCGGCTGGCAGGTGCGGGGCCTGTCTTGGAGACATCCCCACAGCTGGGGCAGCTTTGTCCACTTACGAGGCCTGTGAGCTGATGGCGAGGGGCTGTCTGCGGTCAGATTTTGAGCCCGGTGCGGTCTGTTTGGAGCCCCGTCACCTCAGCTAAATGGCTCTGTCTTTGAGATGGGGCTGGTGGCACTCTCTTTGTTCATTATCGAGGGAAAAAGCAAACCACTCCCCAGTCCTAGGCATCTGGGTGATGGGCTGCCCAGTGGGACCATGGCCACCCAGAGAGATGTCCTTGGCTGATTTCTCAAAGGTGACTCCTTGTCTTGCTCAATCTGGAAGCTTTGTGGAAACCAGTGCTGCGTCACAGGCACACACGAGCTTCCACACACAGGTGGCTGGCTTTGTGCCAGGTGCACGGGCTGGCACTCTCCAACCTGGGGGCTCCAGCTTGCTGTGGTTGGATGCAGCGGAATGGCTGCAGCCTCGTAGCCACCCCACAGCACCCTGCCCAGTCCTGCGCCATCCATGCCATTGTTGCCGTGTCCAAGGCCGGAGTTGCGACTGCTATTGCTGCATGTGGTAGAGGGGCTTCATCTTTCTCGCTGATCCTGCACTTGGAACGTTTGACTGGGTTCTGCACACCCCACAGATCCATTTGGCTGAGACTGGTCTCTGCTCCTCAAAACACCCACGCACCCTGTCGGCAGAGACTTTGGGGGCTTCCAAGAGTCCCAACCCAGGAAAGGAGGTTTGGGAAGACAAGGAAGCCTACCGAGGGGGAGAAGCAGGAGAGCCAGCTCAGTCAAGACCAGAGGCCCCTGTGCAACTCTGGGGAGCTCATAGGAGGAACCTCAAGACAGGCTTCCAAACTCTGCTTCCGATCCAGGAGCCAATTCCCTGTTTGAAGGGCTCAGGTTGCATGGGACGTACAGTCAGTGTTGCCTCTGTGTTTTCTCATTGCAAGGTCTAAGTGCACCCCCCAGATCCCACCACCGCTATCATTTCACACCATCGTGGTCGAATGCCCCAAAGCTCTTGCCACTGACCATGCACAGAGGTGGAGTGGGACGGTGGCCCCGGCCCAGTCTGGGTCAGGACGCAGGAATAGGGGCCGACTCTTCTCACTGGCCATGGTGGCACAGAAGGTGGCCCTCGGGGACCAAAGTTATCGGGACACCAGCTGAGGGGCTGCTCTGGGTTGCCCTCCACACCGCCAGGCTAGCTTAGGCTGGGCCTCCCCAGCTGTGTCACCAGGCCGGAGGTGAGCACAGGCCCTGGGACTGGGCCCACAGAGGCAACAGGCAGTTGGGGTGAAGGGCAGGCTCACTCTGTGCCCATCTGTATGCACTAGGGAGAGTGAATTCCCTTTGGTGTGCAAGCCTTGGTTGCCTCCTCTGTAAGAAGGGTCCCTGGAAGCGGCATCTCTGGGGCGAGGTGTGCAGGAAGGACACGTGGGCACAGGGGCAGACACGGTAGAAAGCAAAGTGTGATTCACTGCTGAGAGCAGTTTCCCCTGTGGGGTCAGGGGTTGGGGTGTACTCAGAGGCATCCAGCGTGAGGTCAGAGAAAATGCTGTAACATGTAAATGTTTTGCAAAAGCATGTATTAGAGTGGACGGAATGACACTTTGTTAACTCAATCAGAGAATGTATATGTAACTTCGTCAAGGGTGTATATTAAGTTTCTGTTTGAAACGTCAAAAAAAAAATATATGATGCCTTCAATTCACTTTAACAAATGAAACTGGAAAACACATGTTTAGCCTATGGGAAATGGATCACACTGCTTTCTACTGAATCAAAAGTATATATAAGTTTGTCATGTCTAAATCAAGGATAATTTAAAAAAAATTGCTATGTTCTACTCTTTTGAAACTATCTGAACAGGATTGAACACACTTTGTTAACATAATCAGAGAATGTACGTGTATCATTCGGAACCATGTAAATCATGTTACTGTTCAAAAATTCTAGCAAAACAAGTATTAGTCAACCTACATTTTAGCAGTAAATGGTTAAAATGCACAATTTAGATCAAAGGATGTGTATCACACATCGTGATCAACTAACACAAACATATGCCAAATACGTGGCATAAATCAAGTGAAAATGCTGGAAGTTGTAAATCTCTTACAAACACATGTATCAGAGCGGCAGCAAAGACACTTTGTTAACTCCATTAGAGAATGTATATGTAATTTCGTCAAATGTGTACATTAAGTTTCTGTTGAAAACTTAGATAAAATACGGTGCTTTTCACTTACTTTAGCAGGTGTAACTGCAAAACACATGTTTAATCTAGGTGAAGTGAATCACACTTTGCTTTCTACTTCAACCAAAGTGTAAAGAAGTTACTAATGTTGAAATCAAGGACAAAGTACCTGAAAAGGAGTTACCACACTTTGTTAAGGATATCAGAGAATGTACGTGCATCATTTGGAACAATGTAAATCATGTTGCTGTTCAAAAACTATAGTAAAACAAGTATTTGCAACCTACATTTTAGCAGAGATAGGGTAAAATGTACAATTCAGATCAAAGGAAGTGAAACACACATTTCATTCAACTAAAACATAGATATGTGAAATGCTCAAGTTTTGTAAACCACGTGAAAATGCTGCAAGGAGAAAATATCTTACAAATGGATGTATCACAGTGAGAGCAACAATAATTTGTTAACTCAGAGAATGCATATGTAACTTTCTCCAAGGTGTATATTAATTTTCTGTTGAAAACTTAGAAAAACATATGGGACCTTCAATTTACCTTAGCAAGTGCAACTGGAAAACACATGTTTAATCTAGGTGAAGAGAATCACACTTTGCTTTCTACTTCGACCAAAGTGTAAAGAAGTTTCTCATGTGGAGATCAGGGATAACGTACCTGAAAGGGAGTTACCACACTTTGTTAACCTAAGAAGAGAATGTATGTGTATCATTCGGAACCATGTAAATCATGTTACTGTACAAATTCATAGGAAAACAAGTATTAGTCAACCTACATTTTAGCAGTAAATGGTTAAAAATAACAATTCTGATCGAAGGAAGTGATTTGCACATTGAGATCAACTAACACAAAGAAATGTGAAATACGTTTTGTAAATCAATTGAAAATGTAGTAAAATGTAAATGTCTTACAAAATCATGTATTAGAGTGGACAGAATAACACTTTGTTAACTCAATAAGAGAAAGTATATGGAACTTCGTCAAGAGTGTATATTAAGTTTCTGTTGGAAACGTTAAAAAAATATGATGCCTTCAATTCACCTTAACAAGTGCAACTGGAAAACACATGTTTAGTCTATAAGAAATGAATCACACATTGCTTTCTACTGAAAAAAAGTAAGTATAAGTTTGTCATGTCTAAATCAAGGATAATTTCAAAAACTTGCTATGTTGTACTCTTCTGAAAGTACCTGAACAAGAGTTACTACATTTTGTTATGCTAATCAGAGAATATACGTGTATCATTCAGGACCATGTAAATCACATTACTGTTCAAAAACTATAGCAAAACAAGTATTCGTCAACCTACATTTTAGCAGTAAATGGTTAAAATGTACAATTTAGATCACAGGATGTGTATCGCACATTGCAATCAATTAACACAAAGATATGTCAAATACGTTGTGTAAATCAAGTGGAAGTGCTGGAAGTTGTAAGTCTCTTACAAACACACGTATCAGAGCAGCAGGAACGACACTTTGTTAACTCCATTGGAGAATGTATACGTAATTTTGTCAAAGGTGTATATTAAGTTTCTGTCGAAAACTTAGATAAAATATGGTGCTTTCAACTTACCTTAGCAAGTGTAACTGGAAAACACATGTTTAATCTAGGTGAAGTGAATCACACTTTGCTTTCCACTTCAACCGAAGTATAAATAAGTTTGGCATGTCTAAATCGAGGATAGTTTCAGAAAATTGCAATATCCTCCTCTTTGGAAATTACCGGAAAGGGAATTACCACACTTTGTTAACCAGATCAGACAATGTAGGTGTACCATTCGGAACCATGTAAATCATGTTACTGTTCAAAAACTATAGGAAAACAAGAATTCGTCATCCTACATTTTAGCAGTGAATGGTAAAAATGTATGATTCAGGTCAAAGGAAGTGTATCCAGCATTGCAATCAATTAAACAAAGATATGTTATATATTTACATTTTGTAAACCAAGTGAAAATGTTATAACGTGCAAATCTCTTACAAATGATTGTATCAGAGTGGCTGCAACAACATTTGTTAACGCAATAAGAGATTTTATATGTAAATCTGTCAAACGTTTATATCAAGTTTCTGCTGAAAACGTATTAAAAATACGATGCCTCCAATTCAACTCAGCAAGTGCAACTGAAAAACACATGTTGAATCTATGGGAAGTGAATCTCACTTTGCTTTCTACTGAAATAAAAGTAGAAATATGTTTGTCATGTTTAATTCAAGAATAATTTCAAGAAATTGCTATGTTCTACTCTTCTGAAAGTACCTGAACAGAAGTTAGCACACTTTGTTAAGCTAATCAGAGAATGTAGTGTATTATTTGGAACCATGTAAATCATGTTACAGTTAAAAAATTATAGCAAAACAAGTATTCGTCAACCACACTTTGTTAACCTAATCAGAGAATGTATGTGTATCATTCGGAATCATGTAAATAACATTACTGTTCAAAAACTATAGCAAAACAAGAATTCGTCAAACTACATTTTAGCAGGGAATGGATAAAATGTACAATTTACATCAAAAGAATTGAATCGCACATTGCATTCAACTAACACAAAGATATGTTAAATATTTACGTTTTGTAAAACAAGTGAAAATGATGTAAGGTGTAAATCACTTAAAAACACATGTATCAGTGTGGCCGCAACATATGTTAATTCAATCAGAGAATGTATACGCAACTTTCTCAAAGGTGTATATTAATTTTCTGTTGAAAACTTGGAAAAACATAAGGTGCCTTCAATTTACCTTAGCAAGTGCAACTGGAAAACATAGTTTTAATATAGGTGAAGTGAATCACACTTTTCTTTCTACTTCAACCAAAGTATAAATAAGTTTGTCATGTCTAAATCGAGGATATTTTCAGGAAATTGCAATGTCCTCCACTTTTGAAATTACCTGAAAGGGAATTACCACACTTTGCTAACCTAATCAGAGAATGTATGTGTATCATTCAGAACCATGTAAATCACGTTACTGTTCAAAAACTATAGCAAAACACGTATTCGTCAACCTACATTTTAGCTGGGAATGGGTAGAATGTACAATTCAGATCAAAGGAAGTGAATCGCACATTGCATTCAACTAAAACAAACATACATGAAATACTCACATTTTGTAAACCAGGTGAAAATGCTGCAAGGAGTAAATCTCTTACAAATGCATTTATCAGAGTGGAAGCAACAATAATTTCTTAAATCAATCAGAGAATGCATATGTAAATTTCTCAAATGTGTATATTAATTTTCTGTTGAAAACATAGAAAAATATATGGGGCCTTCAGTTTACCTTAGCAAGTGCAAATGGAAAACACATGTTTAATCTAGGTGAAGTGAATCACACTTTGCTTTCTACTTCAACCAATGTCTAAAGAAGTTTCTCATGTGGAAATCAAGGATAACATACCTGATGGGAGTTACCACACTTTGTTTACCTAATGAGAGAATGTATGTGTATCATTCGGAACCATGTAAATCATGTTACTGTACAAATCTATAGGAAAACAAGTATTCGTCAACCTACATTTTAGCAGGAAATGGTTAAAATGTACAATTCTGATCAAAGGAAGTGAATCGCACATTGAGTTCAATTACACAAAGATATGTGAAATACGTTTTGTAAATCAAGTGAAAATGCTTTAATATGTAAATGTCTTACAAAAGCATGTATTAGAGTGGATGGAATAACACTTTGTTAACTCAATCAGAGAAAGTATATGAAACTTCGTCAAGCGTGTATATGAAGTTTGTGTTGGAAAGGTTAAAAAAATATGATGCCTTCAATTCACCTTAACAAGTGCAACTGGGAAACACATGTTTAGTCTATGAGAAATGAATCACACTTTGCTTTCTACGTAACAAAAAAAAAAAAATGTATATATAAGTTTGTCATGTCTAAATCAAGGATAATTTCAAAAACTTGCTATGTTGTACTCTTCTGAAAGTACCTGAACAGGAGTTACCACATTTTGTTATGCTAGTCAGAGAATGTAAGTGTATCATTCAGGACCATGTAAACCACATTACTGTTCAAAAACTATAGAAAACAAGTATTCATCAACCTACATTTTAGCAGTAAATGGTTAAAATTTACAATTTAGATCACAGGATGTGTATCGCACATTGCAATCAACTAAAACAAAGATATGTCAAATACGTTGTGTAAATAAAGTGGAAGTGCTGGAAGTTGTAAGTCTCTTCCAAATGCATGTATCAGAGCGGCAGCAGCGACACTTTGTTAACTCCATTTGAGAATGTATACGTAATTTTTTGACAGGTGTATATTAAGGTTCTGTTGAAAACTTAGAAACAATATGGGGCTTTCAACTTACCTTAGCAAGTGTAACTGGAAAACAGATGTTTAATCTAGATGAAGTGAATCGCACATTGCTTTCTACTTCAACCAATGTATAAATAAGTTTGGCACGTCTAAATCGAGGATAGTTTCAGGAAATTGCAATGTCCTCCTCTTTGGAATTTACCTGAAAGGGAATTACAACACTTTGTTAACAAGATCAGACAATGTAAGTGTATCATTCGGGACCATGTAAATAAAGTTACTGTTCAAAAACTATAGGAAAACAAGGATTCGTCATCCTACATTTTAGCAGGGAATGGTAAAAATGTATGATTTAGGTCAAAGGAAGTGTATCCAACATTGCAATCAACTAACACAAAAATATTTGAAATACTTACGTTTTGTAAACCAAGTTAAAATGAAGTAACGTGTAAATCTCTTACAAACGCTTGTATCAAAGGGGTCACAACAACATTTGTTAAGTCAATCAGACAATGTATATGTAAATATGTCAAACGTGTATATCAGGTTTCTGCTGAAAATGTATTAAAAATACAATGCATTCAATTCACCTTAGCAAGTGCAACTGGAAAACACATGATGAATCTACGGGAAATGAATTGCACTTTGCTTTCTACTGAAACCAAAGTAGAAATATGTTTGTCATGTTTAATTCAAGGATAATTTCAAGAAATTGCTATGTTCTACTGTTCTGAAAGTACCTGAACAAGAGTTAACACACTTTGATAAGCTAATCAGAGAATGTACGTGTACTATTTGGAACCAGGTAAATCATGTTACAGTTCCAAAATTATAGCAAAACAAGTATTCGTCAAATTACATATTAGCAGGGAATGGGTAAAATGTACAATTTACATCAAAAGAATTGAATCACACATGGCATTCAACAAAACAAAGATATGTGGAATGCTCACGATTTGTAAGCCAGGTGAAAATGCTGCAAGGAGTAATTCTCTTAAAAAAGCATGTATCAGAATGGCAACAACAATAATGTGTTAACTCAATCAGAGAATGTATATGTAACTTTCTCAAATGTGTATATTAATTTTCTTTTGAAAACAGAAAAGCATATGGTACCTTCAATTTACCTTAGCAAGGGAAACTAGAAAACACATGTTTAATCTAGGGGAAGGGAATCAACTTTGCTTTCTACTTCAACCAAAGTATAAAGAAATTTCTCATGTCAAAATCAAGGATAAAGTACCTGAAAGGGAGTTACCACACTTTGTTAACCTAATCACAGAATGTATGTGTATCTTTCGGAACCAAGTAAATCACGTTACTGTTCAAAAACTATAGCAAAACAAGAATTCGTCAACCGACATTTTAGCAGGGAATGGTTAAAATGTATAATTTACATCAAAAGAATTGAATCACACATTGCATTCAACTAACACAAAGATATGTTAAATATTTACATTCTGTAAATCAAGTGAAAATGATGTAAGGTGTAAATCACTGAAAAACACATGTATCAGAGTGGCCGCAGCATTTGGTAATGCAATCAGAGAATGTATATGTAACTTTCTCAAAGGTGTTTATTAATTTTCTGTTGAAAACTTGGAAAAACATAAGGTGCCTTCAATTTACCTTAGCAAGTGCAACTGGAAAACACATGTTTAACCTAGGTGAAGTGAATCACACTTTTCTTTCTACTTCAACCAAAGTATAAATAAGTTTGTCATGTCTAAATCGAGGATAGTTTCTGGAAATTGCAATGTTCTCCTCTTTGGAGATTACCTGAAAGGGAATTACCACACTTTGTTACCCTACTCAGGGAAAGCACGTGTATCATTCAAAACCATGTAAATCATGCTACTGTTCAAAAACTACACCAAAACATATATTCTTCAACCGACATTTTAGCCGGGAATGGATAAAATGTACAATTCAGATCAAAGGAAGTGAATCGCACATTGCGTTCAACTAAAACAAACATTCGTGAAATGCTCACGTTTTGTAAAGCAGGTGAAAATGCTGAAAGGAGTAAATCTCTTACAAGCGAATGTATCAGTGGCAGCAACAATAATTTCTTAGATCAATCAGAGAATGCATATGTAAATTTCTCAAATGTGTATATTAATTTTCTGTTGAAAACTTAGAAAAACATATGGGAGTTTCAAATTACCTTAGCAAGTGCAACTGGAAAACCCATGTTTAATCTAGATGAAGTGAATCACAGTTTGCTTTCTACTTCAACCAAAGTGTAAAGAAATTTCTTATGTTGAAATCAAGGATAACATACCTGAAATGGAGTTACCATACTTTGTTTACCTAATCAGAGAATGTATGTGTATCATTCGGAACCATGTAAATCATTTACTGTACAAATCTATAGGAAAACAAGTATTCATCAACCTACATTTTAGCAGGAAATGGTTAAAATGTACAATTCTGATCAAAGGAAGTGAATCGCACATTGAGTTCAACTAACACAAAGATATGTGAAATATGTTTTGTAAATCAGGTGAAAATGCTGTAACATGTAAATGTCTTACAAAAGCATGTATTAGAGTGAACGGAATAACACTTTGTTAACTCAATCAGAGAAAGTATATGTTACTTCGTCAAGCGTGTATATTAAGTTTGTGTTGGAAAGGTTAAAAAAATATGATGCCTTCAATTCACCTTAACAAGTGCAACTGCAAAACACATGTTTAGTCTATGAGAAATGAATCACACTTTGCTTTCTATGGAATACAAATGTATATATAAGTTTGTCATGTCTAAATCAGGGTTAATTTGAAAAATTGCTATGCTGTATTCTTCTGAGAGTACCTGAACAGGAGTTACCACATTTTGTTATGCTAATCAGAGAATGTACGTGCATAATTCAGGACAATGTAAATAACGTTACTGTTCAAAAACTATAGCAAAACAAGTATTCGTCAATCTACATTTTAGCAGTAAATGGTTAAAATGTACAATTTAGATCAAAGGATGTGTATCACACATTGCAATCAACTAACACAAAGATATGTCAAATACATTGTGTAAATCAAGTGAAAGTGCTGGAAGTTGTAAGTCTCTTACAAATACACGTATCAGAGCGGCAGCAAGGACACTTTGTTAACTCCATTGGAGAATGTATACGTAATTTTGTCAAAAGTGTATATTAAGTTTCTGATGAAAACTTAGATAAAATATGGTGCTTTCAAATTACCTTAGCAAGTGTAACTGGAAAACACATGTTTAATCTAGGTGAAGTGAATCACACTTTTCTTTCTACTTCAACCAAAGTATAAGTAAGTTTGTCATGCCTAAATCGAGGATAGTTTCAGGAAATTACAATGTCCTCCTCTTTGGAAATTACCTGAAAGGGAATTGCCAGACTTGGTTAAACAGATCAGACAATGTACATGTATCATTAGGAATCATGTAAATTATGCTACTGATCAAAAACTACAGGAAAACAAGAAATCGTCATCCAACATTTTAGCCGTGAATGGTAAAAATGTATGATACAGGTAAAAGAAAGTGTATCCAACATTGCAATCAAGTAACACAAGGAAATGTGAAATATTTACGTTTTGTAAACCAAGTGAAAATGAGGTAATGTGTAAAGCTCTTACAAACGCTTATATCAGAGTGACCGCAACAACATTTGTTAACTCAATCAGAGAATGTATATGTAAATCTGTCAAACGTGTATATCAAGTTTCTGCTGAAAATGTATTAAAAATACAATGTCTTCAATTCACCTTAGCAAGTGCAACTGAAAAACACAAGTGGAATCTATCGGAAGTGAATCACACTTGGCTTTCTATTGAAACCAAAGTAGAAATATGTTTGTCATGTTAAATTCAAGGATAATTTCAAGAAATTGCTATGTTCTACTCTTCTGAAAGTACCTGAACAAGAGTTAACTCACTTTGTTAAGCTAATCAGGGAATGTACGTGTATTATTCAGAACCATGTAAATTATGTTACAGTTCAAATAGTATAGAAAACAAGTATTCGTCAACCTACATTTTAGCAGGGAATGGGTAAAATGTGCAAATTACATCAAAAGAATTGAATCGCACATGGCAATCAACTAAAACAAAGATATGTGAAATGCTCACGTTTTGTAAGCCCAGTGAAAATGCTGCAAGGAGTAATTCTCTTTCAAAGCCATGTATCAGAGTGGCAGCAACAATAATTTGTTAACTCAGTCAGAGAATGTATATGTAACTTTCTCAAATGTGTATATAAATTTTCTGTTGAAAACATAGCAAATCATATGGTACCTTCAATTTACCTTAACAAGGACAACTGGAGAACACATGTTTAATCTAGGGGAAAGGAATCAACTTTGCTTTCTAATTCAAGCAAAGTATAAAAAACTTTCTCATGTCGAAATCAAGGATAAAGTACCTGAAAGGGAGTTACCACACTTTGTTAACCTAATCAGAGAATGTATGTGTATTATTCGGAACCATGTAAATCACGTGACTGTTCAAAAACTATAGCAAAACAAGAATTCATCAACCGACATTTTAGCAGGGAATGGTTAAAATGTACAATTAACATCAAAAGAATTGAATCGCCCATTGCATTCAACTAACACAAAGATATGTTAAATATTTACATTCTGTAAACCAAGTGAAAATGATGTATGTGTAAATCACTTAAAAACACATGTATCAGAGTGGACCCAACATTTGTTAGCTCAATCAGAGAATGTATATGTAAACTTCTCAAAGGTGTATATTAATTTTCTGTTGAAAACTTGGAAAAACCTAAGGTGTCTTCAATTTACCTTAGCAAGTGCAACTGGAAAACATATGTTTAATCTAGGTGAAGTGAATCACACTTTTCTTTCTACTTCAACAAAAGTATAA